>NC_046307.1:44700405-44817474 GCF_004115265.2 Rhinolophus ferrumequinum | reverse complement strand
TTGCAAGCCACGTGTCAGCACCCAAACATGGTTATGTGATGATGTTTTCTGAAATGAGAATGAAAATCCACTGAGCACTTTCCTGTCAGTATATGATAATTCGGTGGAGTTTTCACGGCACTAAAAATGTTCTGTTCTCCTGCGTTCCACCCTCCCTCCCCACCCTACAACCCCAGATCTTGTACTGTCCACGCAGTTTTGCCTTTTCCAGAACGTTACGTACTTGGATTCACACAGTATGTAGCCTTCTCAGATGGGCTTCTTTCACTTAGTAATATGCATTTAAGTTTCCTCTGTGTCTTTTCACTGAATTTCTCTTTATCACTTATAATATTCCATCGTCTAGCTGGACCAGTTTGCTTATCCATCACCCATTGAAAACATCTCAGTAGTTTCCAAGTTTTGGCAGTTACGAAAAAAGCTGCTATAAACATCCGTGTGCGGGTTTTGTGTGGACATGTGTTTTCAGTTTTGGAAGAAACCACCAGACTGTCACCCAAAGTGGCTGTGCCATTTGTGTCCCCACCAGCAGTGACTGAGAGTCCCTGCTGCCATGCGTCCTGCCGGCACTTGGGGACGTCAGTGTGCTGGGGTGTGGCCAGGCTGGCAGGTGTGTGGAGATGTCGTTTCAGTTTGCATCTCTCTGGTGACGTGCCGTGGGGCACCTTCTCGTGTGCTTACTGCCATCTGTGTGTGTTCTTGGTCTATTCAGGTCTTCGCTCATTTGCTTATGGGTGTATTGTCTGTCTCGACTGGAGTGTAAGCTCCTGAGGGCAGGGGTTTGTCCTCGGGCCACTGTGTCCCCAGAGCCTAGAACAGTGTCTGGCTTCAGGTAGGTTCTCGTAGACAAAGAGGAGACAGATGTGAGCTCAGCAGTGCACAGCAGCCGTGTGGCTCTGCTGGATGTCACCCAGCTCTGCAGCTAAGTGTCCACTCACCTGAAGGATGTCGAGATCACCGGACACCACGTGTTCAATCCCAGAGGAAAGTTCTGGAAGTCAGAATTAGGCCCTGGCTAGAACTCAGAACGGGACATCTCTCAGCTGCTTTGTCTGTCCTTGGTGACACCGTGCACAGCTCGGCACCGGGTAAATGCCTGCTAGATGAACAAACAATTGGGGGACCCTGGATGATCTCTGTGGGGGGGGCGGGGAAGCCCCACTCCCCAGGGATGGATGCCTCTGCCTCATAGTGGCCTCGGGGACACTTCGTGACCTTGCTTCCTGTCTCACTTCCTTGCTTCCTGTCTCAATTCCCTGCTCTCTCCCTCCTGCTTCCTGGGATCACCTCTCAAATGATTACTGCACACAAACCTTTGAGTCCATATCTGTTTTTAGGGCAATTGAAAATGAGCATCATCCTTAACATAAATGTGGGGAAACTGAGGCCTGCCCAGACCACGGAGAGCATCAGCCAGACCCTTGGCTTTTCCAGGACGGCCCAACTCTGTAGCTGAGCCTTGGGGCACTGCCCACAAGCCGCTGGGTGACATGTGAAGCGTGAGGACACATAGGATGAGCCAGGCCTGGCACACGGCTGCACGGAGAAGCCCAGTGAAGCCGAAGCACGGCTCTTCCATGAGGGTCAGTGCCGGGTGCCATTGCCATGGGTCCTGGCCTTCCAGCCCAGACACAGGCCAGCCCAGGGAGCCTGCAACCAGCCAAGGCCGGCCAGGCCCTGAGACGCTACTGGGGGTCAGGCCAGGTACCTGCCCCCAGACCGTGCTGCTGGGAGAAGTCAGACATCTGGAGAGTCACGTACACTCTGGGAAAGGCCACAGGGCTTTCCAGGCATTTCCTCCTTTTTAAAATATTGTTCCTCCCTCCTTTCCCTGGAGGGGTGTGAAGTGGTGAAGCAGGGTTTCTCTCCACAAGAGCTGCCGGGGAGACCTGCCTACTAGGTTTTGGCAAAGCAACAACATAGTTTGTGGCAGTAAGTTGTGTTTAGCGCCTCCAGAAAGGTACCGGTTCTGTGAGAGTGACCCGGCCGGGACACGTAAGCCCTCAGCTGTCCACAAGGGGGCAGTCTCGGCTTCCCAGTCTCCTCGGGCAGCTGGAGACACTGTGCCTGCGTGTCACTGGGGCACGGTGAGGGGAGGGCCTGCTGTGCAGGGGCAGGGCCTGCGAGCTGGTCAGGACAGGGCAGACGGACACTGTGTGTCTGTCTCGGTGAGGTGACAGAGCTGCAGCACAGCAAGTGGCGCCTTCCTTGCTCCTCTGTCCCCGCCGACCCCCATGGTCCCTGATGGAGAGCCTGACCATGGAGAGCCTGAGGCTCAAGAACAAGAGTCTGTCTGGAGCTGATGAGCATGTGACCCATGGCACACACGGGACAGGGCGGCCGTGCTCAGCAGAGGCCGTGGCCAGAGCTGTCCTCTCGGGTTCTGTGACAGGACCACGGCAGGCGTGTCGTAACAGCCACAGCCCTAGACGAGTAGGTGGCAGCCACTAAGAGCTTGGGTGGCATCAGCGCCCCTCCCAGGACCCTGCCTTCCCTGACGGGGGCCAAGTGCTGCTTGCCCCGTTAGGCGTTGTTTGGGGGCAGGGATTACAACATTGAGCGCCTGCTGTCAGCGTTCTCTGTATGGGCTGCAGCTTCCCGTCTGGGGGCTCCCCTGAATTCCACACGGCTCCCCACTATAGCAGGCACCACTGCAGGTGAGGACGGGGTGCTCCCGGGCACCGGCACAGACCTGCTCAGGGAAGGGGCTCTGGGCCGTGCACGGTCTCCTGTGTGCACCTCCCCCCACAGTGACGTCTCGTGCACATTGGCACAGCTTGGCCACGCGCTGTGGAGGAGCTGTTTTTCTCCAGGGAAGGACGTGTGGACACCCCAATTTCAAGCACTGCAATTCTGAATGACCAGCGAGGGTGCAGCCGGCAGCGGGCACTGTCTCAGCACCGTGGGCCCTTGGGCTGCGCGCTCACCCTGCAAACAGTGCCCACAGCAATACCGCTCTTTAAAGGGCCCGCTCATCGCTTGGCTCCAGTCGGAGTCCAACTGAGCCAACTGCGCGCTGGTACGATTCTACTGCCCCTGGATTTCTCAGGGAGGGAGGACTGGCAGCACGTTCCTCATCAGGGAGAGCCAGACCTCTCTGGACAGTGCAGACGGTGGATTCTGCCCAGGTTCGGGGGGCAGGCCCTCCTGGAGCTGCATCTCTGAGGTGAAGATGACGCTTGTACAGGACAAAGCAGGCTTTCCCCTGGGTGTCGCGTTTCGGGTAGCACCACAGGGCCCCCACCGGGACTCGGAAGGTACCCTGCAGGCACCTGAACCCCATTACAGAGGAAAGAGCTGACACTAAATGCGCAAGGACAGGCGGCCGGGTGTTCCTGAGGAAGACACAGTCGTGATGTGAAGGTGATAACAATTTGTTCCTTCCCTCAGCCGGCCCAGCACTTGTTTACTGAGCACCTGCCGTGTTCCAGGCGCTGCTCCAGCAACAGGGACTCAGTGGTGGTTTTCCTGCGAGTTATAGTGGGGGGGCAGACGTGTTGTAGTGGGGGGCAGACGTGTTGTAGTGGGGAGCAGACGTGTTATAGTGGGGGGCAGTGCGTGTGATAGTGGGGGGCAGACGTGTTATAGTGGGGGGCAGACATGTGATAGTGGGGGGCAGATGTGTTATAGTGGGGGGCAGTGTGTGTTATAGTGGGGGGCAGACGTATTATAGTGGGGGGCAGACGTGTTTTAGTGGGGGGCAGACGTGTTATAGTGGGGGGCAGACATGTGATAGTGGGGGGCAGATGTGTTATAGTGGGGGGCAGTGTGTGTTATAGTGGGGGGCAGACGTGTTATAGTGGGGGGCAGACGTATTATAGTGGGAGGCAGACGTGTTATAGTGGGGGGCAGTGTGTGTTATAGTGGGGGGCAGAAGTGTTATAGTGGGGGGAGACGTGTTATAGTGGGGGAGCAGATGTGTTATACTGGAGGCAGACGTGTTGTAGTGGGGGGCAGACGTGTTATAGTGGGGAGCAGACGTGTTATAGTGGGAGGCAGACGTGTTATAGTGGGGGGCAGTGTGTGTTATAGTGGGGGGCAGAAGTGTTATACTGGAGGCAGACGTGTTGTAGTGGGGGGGCAGTGTGTGTTATAGTGGGAGGCAGATGTGTTATAGCGGGGGGAGACGTGTTATAGTGGGGGAGCAGATGTGTTATACTGGAGGCAGACGTGTTGTAGTGGGGGGGCAGTGTGTGTTATAGTGGGAGGCAGATGTGTTATAGCGGGGGGAGACGTGTTATAGTGGGGGGCAGACGTGTTATAGTGGGGGACAGACGTGTTATAGTGGAGGGCAGACGTATTATAGTGGGGGACAGACGTGTTATAGTGGAGGGCAGACGTGTTATAGTGGGGGCAGACGTGTTATAGTGGGAGGCAGACGTGTTATAGTGGAGGGCAGACATGTTATAGTGGGGGCAGTGCGTGTTATAGTGGGGACAGACGTGTTATATTGGGGAGCAGACATAAACAAATTAAATTAAGATGATAAAGTGGCAACGACTGTAAAGCCGGTGAGGGTGGTGAGAGGGCCTATTGGGAGGTGGGCACAGGAGGGGCTTCCGCTGTCCACTTGGGTGGTCGGGCTCAGGCTGTTTGAGGAAGGCTCCCGTGATTGGTGGGGAGGAGCCAGCTGTGTGCAGATCTGGGAAAAGAGCAGTCAGCCAGAGGGACAGCACATGCAAAGGCCCTGAGGTAGGAAGTGGCTGGTGAGCTTCAGGAGCAGCAGGGAGGGCAGCGTGGCTGGATCACATGACTGAGGGGCAAAGGGAGGGATGGCGGTCAAGGACCCCGGGGGAGGGGGGGACCGTGCCGAAGCCTGCGGCCTGGTGTTGGCATCTCGAGGGGAGTGTCTGCCCTCAGCGGCGCCGTAGCACTGATGATAATTATGCCGCATTGAGAACAAGGGCAGTGACTTCCCGGGGAGGGTAGGTGGGGAGCTTACCATGAGCTGGTTCTGCCCTGGGCACTGAGTAGAGGCCTCTCATAACCCTGTGACTTCCCTGCAGGGAGATTAAACAGGGACCCCCGTAAACAAAGGAGGACAGTGAAGGTGGGACAGAGCGAATGGTTTCTCATGGTTCTGCAGCTGAGTGGTGAGCTGGGGTCTGAACCCAGGTTTGGGTCACTGTCCACCGTGCTCTTGCCATTGCACAGACCTCCCGCCTCTTGGCTGGAACACTGCCAGTGACAAGGAGCTCGTCACCTCACCCTCAGCCACCCCAACAGGGACAAGCACAGTGTCTGATTTGTGGGCGAACCGTCCGTCCAGGAGCTCGGCTGTGGTGCTCCTCACACCGTGGGGGCTGGCCCTGCATGTGTGGCCAGAGGGGCGGGGTGACGGTCCAGGGCTGGCACGCTGCCCAGCCAGAGGTCAAGGGGCGCTGTGGACGGACAGACACTTGTGGAACAGCTGCCTCCCTGTACTTACAAGAGGGCGCAGGAAGCCCTCTCCTCTCACCCTGCCTGTCCCCACTCGGGAGGCCGTGTGTCAGGCAGCGATTCTGGGAAGACTGCACACGCCCAGGCCACGCTGGTGGAGCTGGACAGCTGACCACAGCTCAGCCCCTCACCTCCCAACGTCCTGCCATTCTTCTTGTCACTACTCGTACCAGCAGCAATCTGACACAGTTACTGGCACTCAAGCTTTCCAAACTACTAAGGGCTGGTTTATAAGCAAAATATGGCCCGAAACAGGACTGAAATGGAGACTCAGAGGCAGCAGCGGGGAGAAAGGCTTCCGCTGGGAAGCTTCGTGTTACGTATAACCATCGTACATCCATCAGAAAGGATGGTTTGAGAGGCTGCTGGGGTTTGTTCCAGGCCCTGGGGGTGCAGCTAACAGTCAAAATGGCAGCCCAGGACACCGTCCCCCATCTCGGTGGGGACAGCAGGCCCCAAGGAATGTTTGTGTGCTTGCACACCCTGCACTTACGCTCACACACACTTACAGTTTCTGTACACACCCATCTCCGTACAGGCAAACAAGTGCATAAACGCCTATCGCAGATCCTAGGAGGGCCATGTCACCTGTGGCCTGTTGGGAACAGAGGGTCCCTAAGCCAGTGAGATCACCCAGTAGAGACGACCTTCCTAAGATGTCATGTTTCCCACAGCCTGAGGACAGGTGTGTTGTCATGCCTGCGACGTGCACAGCTGGAGCTGCCAGTGGCGCCCTCACCAGGCTGCTCCTGCCCCATGGGCCTGCCCGCTGACAGCCTCCAGGGGAGGAAGGCAGGGCTGCAGTCGGCTTGTCCCGGGCTTCCTTCTCCTCCTGCGCAGGCTGCTGGCTCACCTCTGAAGCTCCCTGAGGCTCACAGACAGCGTGCGTGGTGGGCACACTGGCACAGAACACAGAGCAAGGACCTGCCCACGTGGGGACTTTGTTCAAGAACTCAAGTTGATAACACTTATTTGGTACCATCTTTTGAGTTTCCACTGTGACTATTTG
Source organism: Rhinolophus ferrumequinum (assembly GCF_004115265.2). NCBI lineage: Eukaryota > Metazoa > Chordata > Mammalia > Chiroptera > Rhinolophidae > Rhinolophus > Rhinolophus ferrumequinum. The sequence goes on along the minus strand of NC_046307.1, from coordinate 44,811,026 downwards.
CTTCATATACTTTCTATCCATCAATACAAGATAACCTGCCCCCCAAGCCTCATGAGGCGGTGCCATCACCCCCTTGAGCAGACAAAAAGCACGGGATTCTGGAGCTGACAGGACTCACCAGGCCTGACCCACCTCTGACGTGGACTCTGGGACCCAGCCTCGCAGGGCCCCCCGTGGGTGTGGCTCAGGTCGCTGCGTGAATATGAACAGACGTGCCGTGCCTCCAGGACTCACACAGTGGGACCCACCAGTACTGAGCATGATGAAGGGATTGGGGTTACTGTCCAAGTGAGACACTGGGTCTCTGTCCCAAGGGGATTAAAATGTAGACGAAGAGAGAAGTAATCTAAGGTGGAGCCAGAAAAGAATCAGAAGAGAAAAGGACACGTGTCAGGAGAGTCTGAGGCACGACGGTGCTACCTGAACACTCCCGAGACCGGGTGGCGCCGGCCCGGGACGACGGGTCCTCCCCACATCACGCACCCTGGCGATGGGCCTTCCGAATCCACCAAGACACGTTGGTGGGGGTGGCGTGGGGGGGGTCCTTACTCCAGCCAGGCTCTGCAGGCCACTGGTGGGGTGGCTGGGCTGGAATCAGCCCATCTCTGTCCAAGCTGGTAACCACCTGAAGCAGCGTTCTCTCTCTCTGATAAAGGATGACAAAATAGTCTTCCTCCTTTACATCACAAGGATGGTGAAAATATAAGCCAGAGTTTCCCAGAGCGCCTTAAGGAAGGAAAAGCAAGGAGCAGATGTGTCCAGGTAGACAGACTCTCCCGGGGTGAGGGCTGCGGTCCTCTCTCCCAAGAATACGAGGAACCTGTGTCAGGTGGTCTTCCTGGGGCACCTGTCCTGCGGGGACTACATGTCACTGAAGAAGACGGCAGCAGGCAGGTGCCCAGAGCAGGCGAGCTGGACGGAGGAGCTGGACGTGCTGGTCTGAGGCCTGCATGGAGAGGCCCCACCGGCTCACACACGACCCGCCTCTGGGGTCCTGGGCCTCGTGGCTCTGCCCAGGACCGTGCCCCCGCCCACCCACACGTCCCTCTCCACCACACCTTTATCTCACTTCCTCAGCTCCGTCCAACAACCAGCGCCCAGGAGGCCTTCCTGGCAGCCCCTTGGCTGAGCGTTTGCACAGACACAGGCCCCGAGCTGCCCCTGGGACTCTCATGGGCCCTCCCTGGGCATGTGTCCCGTCAGCTCTCCCACTGTGCTGTGACAGGGTCCCTGACAGCTCCACCTGAACAGGCTGCAGGACAAGGCAACATCCCATGTGCTTGTCCATCTTGTTTCAAACTGCCTCTGGGGCTCTAATGTCAACAGTGAGTACCAGACAGCGATGACCACGGAGAGGAGACGAAGGGGTCGGGAAGCCGGGCAAGAGAGGCACGTCACAGTGGAAGAAGCAAATGCCAGCTTTCATTGAAGAGCTCAGTGGGGCACTGAGGTGTGGCCTGCACTTCCTGTTGGGAAGAGTGGACTGGCAGGAAATGGCTGCAATCCTGTGGCGCCCTGAAAGGCTCTCCCTGAATGACTCTGTGTCCCCATCGATGCGTCACCGACGAGGTGGCCCCCGTCCCCCATCCTTCACGTCAGACAGCACCTTGCTTCCCACCGTGGTAACTTATATTTCTAATTTTGGTCCTGATCACTAAAGGCCACAGAGGAGATTTACATGTTCAATTTTAACAAAAGGGGCGGGAACAAGCAGGGGTCTGTGCAGACTTCATTTGGAGCCTCACACAGGGAAGCCAGCCCGTCAGAGGAAACACTTGCACGGGGCAGCAGGTCGGCAGTTTCCTTTTCCGTGTGGGATTTGTGTTAGCAGGTTTGCAAATGGTAAATGCGTTAGGAACCGCCAGGGTCCTGGGAAGTGGGATGTTAATCCAGTCGGTATTTTAAAACTTGTCTCAGGGTTGGGAGTGACTGGAATCGTTTTGGACTTAATTTTGCATGAGGATGTCGCAAAGCGTGACAGGAGGAGAAAAAGAGAACATGCTGGCTAGGAGAAGTGGGCACCTGAGCCCAACGGGGACGTGAGGGTGAAGACAGGAGGCGCAGAGGTGGCGGCCACGCGGGGCTGGGCTGTGGGTGCAGCCGCCTCCGGCTCTCAAGCCCTGGGGTGCTGTGCCGTCCGGAGAGGCAGCCGCTGGGTGGGCCCTGGGGGCTGTACGGCTGACCAGAGGAGGGCTGGAGGAGGGACGGGGTGCAGGCTAGCGGTTTCAGCCCCTAGCGCCACCTTCGACGTGACCTTGGGGGCTGCTCCGTGGCGGGTGGTGTCTGTCCTGCGTGATGGTAAGGCCTGGGCAGGGCCGTGTGGCTTTGCGTGCGGTGGGCACCGCTCCTCCCTGGGGCCCAGGAGAACCCAGGCAGCGGTCACCCTCCCCGCGGCCTAGATGATCACTGGGAAATGAGGCTGCGTGGTCAGCCTGGCAGCAGAAGCCCGACGCCGACACTACGGTTTCCCACAGCACACGTGAGCGGCACACTCACACGTAGCCATACATGCCATGCCACCCACTCACGGTCCTGGACACACCTGGGACACGTGTGCTTGCTCACACAGGTGGGTGTGCCCGGCTCAGGGCTCACGGAGCCTCCTGGCAGGGAGGGCGGGGCTGGCCATCCAGGCCACGCGGTCTGGTCTGTCCTGACTCTGCCCAGGCTGCCTCCCACAGAGGCCAGCTCTGCCCAGATGACCGGCCTGCTCCCAGCAGGGGCTCATGATCTTGTTTTGCCACCAGTATTGTGTGTCCCTGGTCACCCAGACCTGGGGCTGGGCACTGCCCAGGGCAAATAGGCCACATTGACAAGGCTGAGAGAGGAGCAGTGGACAGTGATCCTCCAGCTTGTCAGCAGCTGTCACTTCCCGTTACCCCAGAGTGTCCGAGGGGACTGCTGTGGGTGACGCCCAGGTGGAGCCGCCTGAAACCGCAGCACGTCCAGGCTGAACTGGAGCCAGACCAGGTAGCAAGGACTTCACGCTCACGGGAGGGGAGGAGGCTGCAGGACGGGCCACCCGAGCCTGGTCCAGCTGAGACGTGCAGGTGCCCTGCTGTCCAGCCTCGTGCAGGAAACGAGGTCTTTAAAATTGAGCTCGTTGTTTCTGTGCTTCTGTAAAAGGCCTGTGATTGAGCGAATCAGAGTGGACGTGCAGCTGCCCCACCCCTGCCCGGCCCCTCAGCACCGTGACTCTCCCGACAGGAACACAGCCGCTCCACACTGGGGTCTTGCTGCTCAGCACTGCAGGGCGGTCCCCCTAGATGGCCTTAGTGACCATTCACGGCTGCTCCCAGTGCCCTGGGTCCAGATGGTCAAGTTCACGCTGGCGTCATGACATCGTGACTTCTGTCTCCCCAAGTCACAAGGTGGAGAGGTCACTGTTAGTGTTCATTTTGGGGGCGTTTTCCCCACTGCTTCCTGCCTCCCTGTGTGTGCACTGTCGTTCACTCACTCAGCCGTTCACTGAGCATGTGACAGGCAGGGTTGTGCTGTCCCCGGGGATTCCTGGGAAACATGGAAAATGCACGATGAGAAATTTTAATGAGGCGCTGGCAGGAAAAGAATAACGGGGTGTAATTTATATTGTCGCAAGGGGCCAGGGTCATCCTCCTTGAGGAAACCTGACAACAGCAGGTGTTAGCCAGGCAGGGACAAGGGAGAGCCTTCTGGGCAGGGAGGCCCCTCCCCACCTGCTCCTGCATTCCTGAGTGTTTATTCAGCACAGAGGCCACATTCCCAAGGTGAAAGGAAGGAGGGCCCAGCTCTCAGCGCCAGGTACTTGCATCTGGCCTTGGGCAGGGGGCATTTCGGGGGCCCCACTGCTGTTCTGTGGTCATTCCTCGGCCCTCCTCACAGCGTGGCAGCAGGCAGGTGACCCCATTCAGACAGAGCTGCACAATGAGCCCTTGAGCAAGCCTGAGATTCCTGGGAGGCCATGGAATCCCTTCACGTGGTCAAGCCCAGAAGCTGGGAGCCAGGCACACCCGGGTGGGGTCTCCTGACGGCACCACCCTGTTGCACCAACACCAGCCCCACAGAATCTCTCAATCCAAGACGACACTGCTTAGAGTTGAACACGCAGTGATAAATGTCCACTTTCTATTCTTGGTGTCACTGTTCTTCCTCCCAGCTCTTGGAGGAACAGGGTGAGGGCACAGGAAGGACTGTCTTCCCGAGATTCAGGCTCCAGGCCCATGGAGGGGGCTCCTGTCTGAGCTGCCCCCGCAGGCTCCTGAGGCCACACACAGCCACTTCCTCCCCATCTTGTGCTCGGGACACAGGGCCAAGAGCGCCAGCTGCAGACGGAAAGAGAAATTGGGGTCACAGAGCTCACAGCACACGGCGTGACCCGTGGGACCATGAGTGAGGGGTGCCCATGCTCAGCATGGACTCCTGCACCCACAGAGCTGCCAGTGGGGGAGTGGGGGGTGAGAGAGAGAGAGAGTGTGTGTGTGTCAGGGTGTCCTGGGGGCTGAGCCCGTTGGGGGAACCGGGCACTATCTGGGTGAACACGCGTCCTCGGCACCTGGCAGCCCCCTGACCTGCAGGAAGGACTGCCCAGCTGGCCAACCCTGTACAGGCCACACAAGGGCCTCCAGACCAGCCTGGCTCTGGCTCAGCATGTTTTCTCCCAGATCCCTCTCTCTGATTTTGTGCTACTGGCCTCTTACATCAAAATCCAGGAAGTGATCCCTCGGAGAGTCACTCATTTCCCACGGAGCCCAGCCCGCCTGCTAGGAAGTAGGGAAGGCAGAGAGCCGAGCCTGGCTGGGGGTGGAGGGAGCTGGAGCAGAATCTCAAGCGTGGGGTCCTGCCCCCTTTACCTGGAGCTCACACCGTATCTGACACAAGTCAATCAACAAGCCATTGCTTTTGTTCAAGCTACAAGCTACTTTCTCATTCTGCCTTATTTGCTCTGTTGCGTGTCCATGGATTTGGGTGTCCCCACCTTGTTCCTGATGAGAAGAGCTGGTCGCTCCCAGCCTGTGAGCGTCCCTGCTGGGGTGGGCTGTGGGCCTGAGCAGGGCCCTCTCTTGCCCAGAGCTGGGAGGTCTGTGTTCCTGCCCAGGGGCTCAGATGGCCCGGCCACAGCTTCTCTGGGAGCCGCCTGGCCGTGGTGCCTGGTCCAGAGGCTGGGCCCTTGGCCTGAGGCTTGCAGCTCCAACAAGTGTCCCAGCGGATAGGCTCATCCCACGAGGGGATGGCTGGTCTGGGCTCCTGACTCCAGCAGCCCTCAGATTGGACACGTGGCTGGTCAGCTCAGCAGCTGCTGCTTCTGCACCTGAGCCACCAGCTCTGACCTTGCACACACACCTGTGGACACTGGGGAAGCTCCAGGGCCCTGCACCTGGCTTGGCTCAGAAAAGGCTGCCACCTTCCCTTTGAACCCTCAGGTCGGGGGGAATGGCCCAGCCCTGAGCCCAGACCCCCGCCGCCCTTCTTTCAGACACACAAGTCAGGACACCATGGAGGCGACCAGCGGGGCCCTGTACCACGGAGCTCCAGAGCCCCAGGGAGCAAGGAGCACCTGAGGAGCACTGTTCCTGGGCCGCTCTGGGTTCTCCACCTTGGCCAGGGCGGCGTAACAGGACTCAGCCCACGAAAACCTCAGGGGATGGGCTAGCACTTGATATCTGGAGGATAAAAATGTAAACAAAACCAGTTATTCCCCCAAATATACAGGAAGTGAAACCCATGAGTGCACAGACCGGGCCTCATTCTTTGCCAGGCCCCCCAATTAGGTGTTCTGCTGTGGGGACGCTCTAGGCTGGCAAGCTCAACTCAGCGTCTAGGGCCTCCCGGAGTCCGACCCCCGTCAGCCTGTGGGGCCCTCTGTCCCCCTGAAGACTTGCCTAAGGCAGGATCTCTCAGTCCCCGGCTTTCTGAGCAAGGCCGGTCCCACAGGCTGTGCTACCCCTCCCCCATGCCATGTGGCTGCAGCTCAGAGTCCCCCTGGAGCGCTGGCTCACGGACCCCTCCCTGTCCACTGCTCAGAGTCTGTAGCAGGAGCCTGACGCTGGCTTCTCTGGAGCAGGGGGACCTTGAGCGAGGGCAGGAGGCTGTGGGGCTGCTCAGGGAGCCTGCAGGCCCTGCTCTGGCCTTGGTTCTGGGGACAGCCGCTGCCCCTGCCCAAGGGTGTGTGCGTCTCTCTGGGTGTGTCTGTCTGTGTATATCTGCGTGTGAGTGTCTGCCTATCCGTCTGTGTCTCCTGGCTCGCAGGACAGGCAGAAGCCACAGCCCACGCACTTCTTGGTCTGGCCCTCTGTCAGCCACGGCGAGGTCACTGTCCTGGAAAACGAACCCACGGGGCCTCTGACTCAGAGCCCCTTCCTCCTGCCCCCTGCCCACCCCACAGTTGGGGAGCACAGGCGCCCGCAACTCAAACCCACAGCCCTGACTCACTCACTTGCCGTCTCTGGCTGGACCGGTTCCTGGGAAGGGCAGTCAGGGACACAGGAGGAGCCGCGTGTGCGGAGGCGGGTCCCAGGGTCTCAGCCCTGAGCGGCCCTCAGTGGCCTGCGCTGGGTGGACACTGGCAGAGCCCTCTGCTGGGCGCTCAGCCCGCTGGGAGGGCCTGTGAGGCTGGCAGGGAAGGGCATCAGGTGGCATTTCACTGTGGTCTTGTCCACTGCCTGGCGCAGCTCACACCCATGCTTCGTGTCTGTTTCTTCGTGTGTGAAACACCTCTTCACATCTTCCAGTTTCCTGTATGGTCTTTCCCATCCTTAATGATTTAAAGGAATTTTTCACCTATTCCTGATGCTCATGCTCAGTTGTGTCCTTGGTGAAGAGCTTCCCATTTTTAACTTCTCTGTTACTTTCTTTATGGTGATTTTGACGCACAGGTGTTTTTAATGTGCTCAAATGTATCAGTCTCTTATAGTTAGAGCTTTTTTACTGTATTTAAGAAATCTCTACTCCAAGGTAGAGTAGAAATTGTTCACCTATAGCTTCTAGGCAAAGTTTTTAAGAAAACTCTTGGATTTAAGCCGCGATCCACAGTGTATGTGTTTAATTCAAAGGCCGTGAGAGTGAGTGAGAGTGTGTGTGTCAGTCTCAAACCTTGGAGAACTTACAATTGTAGTGCAAGGTTTCTTCTGACTGCTGTGAAAATAAGTTGCTGGATGGAAGGCTCATAACCGCGAAATGTTTCCTAGGAACCAGGACACTGCTGTATTAGGACAGCACAACCATCCAAATCCAATCAGGAGCCTGCCAGCCACCTGAGGCGGGCCCTGTTCCCGGGCGCCACCCTCTCACCGCTCAGCTCCTTCCCGATATTGCCCGTTAGAGCAACAGGATTCAGTTTAGAATCCTGCGCCCAGCTTGCCCGGCCTCTGCATGTCCTGCTCTGCAGCCAGGCTTCGCTCTTGGTCTGGTCTGGACTCTCATGACCTGGGTACAGTGGGAAGTTTGGGTTCAGTTAGTTCGCGGAGCGTCCCTCCTCTGGGTGTGTCTGATGCCCTCACGTCTGGATGCCTCTCTGGCAGGAGTGTCGCAGAGACCCCAGGTCCTCATCACATTCCCGCTGGCAGTTTGTCCCATTAGGGGTTAAGTTCCTTTCCATCACCCGATGGAGCTCGCCTCTGCCAGGCTTCCTCCCTATTTCCCACGCGGTTACTAAGGGCTGCGAGTCTATTTAAATGCTCTGTTTCTGATCGAGCTTTGAGCTCCTGTATTCCTTCGTGTCAGTGTGAGTGCACGGTTGCTATCCATCTAGTCTGTCAGTCCTTCTACATATCATGTGCTCAGGTTGTCCTACTTTGGCTAGTTCTGTGACTCACAAGGTTTTACTGTCCTGCACGCTCCCCGCCCCCTGAGCCAGCACTGAAATGAGCTCCTGCTCCAAAAATCCTGGTGTCATTCAGCGACAGGGGTGCTTTGGCCAATCCTTCGCACCGGCTGTGCTCATAGCCACTGGGCACTAGAGCTGCCTCACTGGGCAGCTCTGACCTCTGACCCCACGCTGCCCCTCTTGGTCCTGCTCAGGCCCCACATCCAACCACCACCGCCATGCAGGCACTGCCTTGCTCCGCCACCGCTGAGGTCAGCCCTGAATTGTTTAGAAAGGGAACGCGCTAGGAAGAGGGAGCCTGAAGAAAATGTGTACGTTTCACCAAAGAAGGTGAAATTGCCTCGGTACCAGCGCTGCACAGAATCCTTTTCAAAACTCAGTGACAATTTCCTGTTTGCTTCTTTGATCATGTTTTGTGATTATTGATTAGCATCTTTTTGTGTTTGTCTTCGCATGTCTTTTGCCCTTTTTCAATTGATATAATAATTTTTATTTCTAAGAAATTATGCTTACGGAGAGTATGTCTATATAATTTTTGATAACTGCCCGACTACTTTATTTTCTATCGCTATTTTTGCTGCTGTCTTAAATTACAATTTCAATGTCAATTCAAATCTATCATATGTGCTTTCTTAACATATTTTCTAAAAATGTAATTTTTACCTTAGAGCCAATGAACGTTGTCCTGTTTAGTTTTGTCTTCTTGTTCTTTTGTCGTGTTATTTTGAAATTAAATCCACCTAGAGTTTATCACATTCTAGGGGCATATGGGAAGATCTAATTTCATTGTCTATAGTTTATTCTTGATTCCACATCACTGATTGAATAAACCTTTCTTGATTACTGACAATACTATTAGTATTCAGTAAATTATTACATGAACACAAAATTATTACATAAATACTGATTTTTTTCTGGAGTGACCTGAGCTTTTCCATTGATATGGATGATGCTTCCTGCAGCTGTGCATGCTTTTCAGTGATTGTAGCTTCGTGCCACGGTTCACTATCTGATAAAGAATCTCTGCCCTTGATTTGTACTCTTAAAATGCTTCTGGTTTTTCATGTTCACTTGTTCTTCCAGATAAGCTTTTGAATCACATTAGCAGGTTTTGAAAGGTCCAGATATGATCTAGCTTCGACTTATACCTGTAAAGCCTGGGAGGGTCAGTCTTTGTTGTTCAGTGTCTTCCTCATGCAGACTGTTTTCTAAGCTCAGTGACAGCATGAGCTTTTCCCACACTCAGCCTCTGCCTTTCCACATGAGTTTGCTCCTTGCCTCTTAGTACTGGGATCAGGTCTGAGTTTTCCTATTACATTTCTCACATTGCTACTGACTTTCTATAGAAAATGCACCCAGTTCATACATTTGTGTTGTCACCCTTCTTCTGCCTCTGACTTCCCGTGTCCTTCCTGCCCCTGGCTCTACATCCCAGACAGCTGTGGTCATGTCTGCAAGTGCCGGCGTGTTGCCAGGCCCAGCTGCACCCAGCAGGAGAGGTCCTGACAGGAAGAGCTGGCCTGGTGGCCCCAGGAGAGTACCCGCCCCCCAACAACAGCGTTCCAGCCCAGCCCTCTGAGATTACCAGAGTGAGGAGTGAGTGGGCTCTGCTTCCGCCTCTCGCCGCTCCCACTCCCACCACAAGCCTGCCCTTTGCTCACCGGAAATACCCCTGTGGTCTCCGTGATTGCTCACTGAGCTCCCAGCTCCTGTGTGCTGTGGGCACGTCTCTTTGTTGTTTGTTCTTTATATATTTTTAACTGTCCACTATTTCAGTGAGAGGGAAGGGCAGGGAACAGCTCTGAGCACCACTAGCCCTGGCTCTCTCTCAAGGGGCACCCTGAAAAGCGCTGAGACCCTCCCCACTGTGTGTCTCACAAGCAGCGTCACTCACAAGCCCAGCACACAGCCCTCCTTGTCCTCAGAAGACTGCCCGGTGGTGGCCGTCTCACTACGGTCTCTTGCTAACGGCTCAGGCCCACAGAGCCCGGCACTCTTACAGTCTGGGGGACAACATGCCTCTGCTTGCACAGCAAACAGCCATGCAGACACCCTGGTCAAGTCCCTTCTCTCCTCCAGCCTGGGCTGCGAGTTCCTGGCACCTTCAGAGCTGGTTTTCCTCTGGGCGGCTTCTTGTGAGTGCGTCTCTTGGCTATGTGTGTTGGGTAAAGGTTTTCCTTCTCCCTATGCCCATGTCTTATCGTCAGGAGGTGTTTCCTAAAGATCTGGATTGCGACATGGAGGGACCCTCGGTGAAATCTGCGTTGTGTCTTTTCCTCCAAGGACACCTCCAAAGGCATGTTAAGAGTTCACATGGAAAAACTTCAGGTTTTCCAAAATAGTAAATGGTATGAAATACACTGTACATTTCCTCTTTTCTGTGTAAAATGGAAAGCGTGTGGTTATTTTTAGCTCCCGTGCGTCCCCTGGGCTTGGGGTGCTGACGAGAGCCAAGGCATCCACAGAAAGGCCCTGGTTGTCAGCTGCTCCAGCTGTGCAGGGGTGCAGTGCCACATAGAGGGAGCACATATGCAAAGCGCTGCTCTCGCTGGAGCCGCTGCTGGTCCCTGTAAAGGTGCCTGGACCTCGTCTCCTGAAGCCAAGTGAACCTAACTAATCCTACGGCTCCTAGACACCGTTTCTTCCCATGTGAAATCGGCATAGAGAAGCTAAGACCTGGGGTTTATCCTGAGGATTTAACAAGGAAATGTGCACAATGTGCTGGGTACACGGCCTGATAATCAATGGTAACTAGCACCGCTATTGTGATGAGCAGTGTTTGTCTTGATTTCAGTGTTTATGCAGGAAATCACCTCTCCAGGGACCTGCAGCCCTGTGGAAACTGAGCCCACACCCCCATCACCTTGCCCACAGGGTGTCTGGGAAGAAGGGTGGCTTTGAGGGTTTCACGGAGTAAACATCAGGGAGTCTGAAAGGGCTCCCAAAGGCCAAAGGCAGAATGATTTGAGAAGGAAACGAACAATGACAGTATTGGATGACGTCACCCATTAAGTGAGATGCCTGAGTCCATAGTGATGTAAATAAATATTCAAATAAAACCATAAGCGTGGGCAAGGAATGGTGATTCCCTACGGAAAATTCTTAATAAATGTACAGGAATGAGGGACCTAGAATATCGTCATTCAGCAAACATCACCGGAACAATTGTTTCTGGCAACTGGGCAAAAAAAATCTGAGGAAAAACAGGATATTGGCATAGCCTCAAGCCTCTCACCCAAGATGTACATTAATTACCTTGGGGAGGTGGTAAAGAAATGGCGGTTCTGGATGTATTTTTACACCAGAGCTTCTCAAAAGCACTCTCCCTGCATCCCACCCCCCAGCCTTTTCTCTTATAAGGGTCTGGCTTACCTATTAACTTCAGGGTAATTCTGATTTGCAATACACCAAAATCCTTGAAACAGAATTGCAAAAGCCACAGGCTTGAAATTAGGGTGAAGTGAAAAATAGCGAACACATGCAGTTAAACATGTAGACACGTTGATTTTGTGCAAACGTCTGCGGTCTGACCTACCCTCTGATTCATGGCCCCCACCACTCATGCCACCCAGAAGGGTTGGGATCTAGGGCCCCTTATCTTGACAAACGAGGTGGTGGTTTACTGGAGAATGGGGAGAAGTTGAAGAGGTTACTCTATACGGTGAAGACTGAGCCAGATCCTGAATCCACTTAGTCCCCAGAGCAGCTGGGAGGAGAGGGCAGTGAGGGACAGAAGGAGACAGCTCAAGAAGTGCCATGAGGCAACCCCCCCCCCCCCTGCGGTTTCCTTGGGAGGCCGGAACAAGGACTGGAGATGCTTTTCTCTTCTGGATGAAGGGTGACGTTTGCCTGCGTGGTTCTGCCAGACCGAGGGTCCCAGATCCACACAGGTGACAGCATCTTGAAGTCTTTTTGGTGCAGGCAGAATGTCCTTTGTGCCCCTTCCAGCCCCCCCCCCCAAGGGATATTATGACACCTCTTATCTCTGTCCCTCTGATGGCAGAAGAGACTGGTTTTAATTCACATGTATTTGATGCTTGTTCGGCGGAATGTTTTCTCCTCATGATAACTGGTTCTTAGCATTTCCTCATTCGGGACGCACCTGTCATAGTACTTTGGTCCATTTTGTTGTCTGTTCAGATGTCTGTCTGCTAAAGCTCTGTCCTCACTAAGGGTAGTAAATACTTCATGTCAGTGTTGGCTGTATGATCCCATCGTGTTGTCAGTTTTCCTACTGCACTATTTTAACTGTCAGGTCAGACATAAGAACCCTTTCCACTTTCTCCTTTGAGTCCCATTCTGAGGTAGGAGGCCACATTCAGGGATATGTGAATAAGGGCGCTTTGAGACGCTTCCTGTGGGCTGGGTGACACAAACACCGACCATGGGAAGGAGAAGGGAAGACTCGCAGGCATAGTGGAGACAGGCTGATGTGGGAGGGGGACAGTCGCCAAGGGTACTGAACGTTTGCTCAGCAGACACAGCTTGCTGTTTTTGGTTTGTTGGTTTTCCTTTTTTATTTCCATCCCCAACCCCTATCCCCACCCCCTAATCGGCAATCATCAGCTTGTTCTATGAATCCGTTTCTGTTGTTTACACATTCTATTTTTTAGATTTCACATATAAATGAGATCATATGGTATTTGTTTTTCTTTGTCTGACTTATTTCACTGAGCATAATACCCTCTAGCTCCATCCATGTTGTCACAAATGGCAAGATTTCCTTTTTATGGCTGAGTAATATTCCATTGTATAAATGTACCACCGCTTCTTTACCCAATCATCTATCTATGGGCACGTGTTTCCATGTCTTGGCTGTTGTAAATAATGCTGCAATAAACATGAGGGTGCATGTATCTTTTCAGTTAGTGTTTTAGTTTTTGGTTTGTTCTTTTTTTTAATTTTATTGGGGAATATTGGGGAACCTTGGTGTACTTCTTGGTGTACTTCTCTAAGGCCCATCAGCTCCAAGTCGTTGCCCTTCAACCTAGTTGTAGAGGGCGCAGCTCAGTTCCAAGTCCAGTTGATGTTTTCAGTCTTTAGTGGCAGGGGGAGCAGCCCACCATTGCATGCAGGAATTGAACCGCAACTCTGTTGTTCAGAGCTCACGCTCTAACCGAGACATCCAGCTGCCCAAAATTAGTGTTTTTGTTTTCTTTGGATAAATACCCAGGAGTGGAATTGCAGATCATAAGGTAGTTCTATTTTCAATTTTTTGAGGAACCTGCAGACTGATTTCCATAGTGGCTGCACCAATTTGCAATCCCACCAAGTACACGAGGGCTCCCTTTTCTCAATGTCCTCACCAACAGTTGTTTGTTGATTTATTGATGACGGCCATTCTTTCAGCTGTGAAGTGACATCTCATTGAGGCTTTGGTCTGCACTTCTCTGATGATTCCTGACATCGGACATCTTTTTTTTTGGTGTGAGGTTTTAGGAGTTCCTTATGTATTTTGGATATTAACCCTGTATCAGACGTATCCTTGGTGAATATCTGCTCCCATTCAGTAGGCTCTCTCTGCTTTGTTGGTGGTTTCCTTTGCTGTGCAAACTTTTTAGTTTCACATAGTTTATTTTTTCTTTTGTATCCCTTGCCCGAGGAGAGACATATCCAAAAAGATGCAGTGTCGGAGAGTTTACTGCCTGTTTTCTTCTACAAGTTTTATGGTTTATGTCTTACGTTTAAGTCTTTAAACCATTTTGAGTTTATTCTTGTATATGGTGTAAGAAAAGTGGTCTAGTGTCATATTTTTTGCATGTATCTGCCCATTTTTCCCAACAACACTTACTGAAGAGACTGTCTTTACCCCACTTTTCTGCTCACAGAAAACGTTCAGTTTTGAGTGTGGCCTGGACTCTGCATGAGGTGACCTGGTGTCCTGGCCAAGGTCTTCTAGAAAACTCAGCCTAATATATTGGGGTGGGTGTGATGCTGCAATCTCAGGGAAGCAGGAGTAAGAGGAAAAGGAAGGTGGGGGAATGACACAGGTAAGAAAGGAGAATAAATGGAAAGTAATGCCTTAGAATTTTTTTGTGAGTGGGCTACAGATTATACAGAAAACAGCAGGATGATGGCTGGAGGTCTTCAAGGAGGCCACATGGAATCCCTGCATCTTGACACTTTGCAGGTGGAGAGGAAGAGTTGGTCCCTTTTCACTGGTGAAGACCCTCTAAGCAGCAACTGGTCTTAGGCCAAAGCAGGTTCTACTTATCTGTTAACAGTACCTAGGGAAAGTGTGAGATGTTGTGGTATCTAAATGAGAAAAAACACTTCTACACATCCCTGCCTAGCTTGCTGGTGGCTGACACCAGGGTGAATGCAGTCTGGGGCATGGGGAGGTGATGGTGGGTTAAAGAGCTTTTGCTTCTGGTCTAGGTGCTGACCTCACTGCTGTGTGAGGGGAGGGGATTCTGCTAAGAGCCTTCGCTTATTCTGGGAGAGAACTATTTCTGGCCTTTGTCAGTTCTGTGGTCTCTTTGGATCCTTAGTGTCGCGGATGCTTCCAGTGTTCGGCCCACAGTTCCTTGCATCCATCTACCATTTTTATGCAGCCGACCTCCAGGTCTTTTGCTCCCAACATCCAGCTTCTGAATATTTGACAAATGGGCTGCCTTCTGGCCATAACCCCCTATCCCTGAGCTCATGGAGGACTGAAATTGGGGATGTACAGCCCTTAATCAGCGATTGGCCGGGTATAAACACCCGAACCACCTCGCCTCCAAACAGGGGCACCTGTGAGCTGTGGCCTACAGTGTCCAGAGTTCCTCCATGAGATGGAGCTCAAGTCGCTCCCCACAAACTGGTGCCTGGCTTCCTGTCCCCCCCACCCCCATCTCACACTCCACACACACTCAGACACACACACAGTACACGTGACCTTTGTCCACAGGCATTGTCTCTGATAATACTGATTTCTATTACTTGGTGATTTTATTTATAAACATAACTGCAATAAATAGTACAACTTTATCACCTTACAACTAGTCATTCACATACTTACACATGCTCATCTGCCACTACTGCAGAACTGCAATTATTTCTGAGAGAAACACCGAGAAGGAAAGCGGTAAAAACTGTTAGATTCATCTAGAATGCCAAGTTTTCACTTGGCGGGAGGGCAGGTAATCCGAATTGCCAAAGATCTACACAGGATTTGCGAATGTATATGGATTAAGAATAGATGGATGTAATTATTAAAAAACTAACAAATTGTTCCTTCAGTCCCTCCCCTAGTTCTCAGTTGGAAGGTATCAGAAAATACACCGTGTTCTTCACTTCTATTCAGGGCGTGCTCTCCCACCCACGTCGCTTTAAGGAGTAGTAATTAAAATCCGTTATAGTACAGTGCCCACAAGCCCTAAGGTGACACTGGGCACACGTGCACGTGGGGGGAATGTTGATCCCCTTTTTAGAAGCATCTCCGGATCGTCCTAAACCGCATGCTCTCGATTCCGGCCCCGGCACGCGGGTGTCCGGTCTTATTCCCTGTCCTTTTCTGTGTGGGGACGAGGGACGAGAACACCCCCGCGGGGCTCAGTCGGAGCGGCGGCACAGACACAGTCAGAGGCGCAGCAGCCAGCGAGGAGCCCCCAGGAAACCCTGAAACGCACGGAGCCCCGAGGAGCAGAGGACACGCAGGACACCGCAGGGCCACCCCCCGCGACCGGAGGGCGCCACGTCTACAGCGGCGGGGAGGGGAGCCGAGGGGCGTCGGGGAGGAGCGGCGGGCGGCTTCCCGGCGCCGGTCGCCGTCCGATGGCGTCACAGGCCTGCGCGGGGCGGGAAGGCACAGCGCGTGGGGCCGCGGCGGCCGCACAGCTGGGACGCCCGTAGACAGCAGCGCTAAGATGCCCCGGGGAACGCGCGAGACGTGCGCCCGCGGCCCGCCTGGCCCTGGGCGTCCAGTCCGCGCGCCCAAGCAAAGGGCCTCCGCCGGACCCGCTCCCTCCGGAGGGGTCCCCGTTTGAGCGCCCGGGGCCGCCTCCCGCGCCCGCGACCCTCGGCAGCCCCGCGGTGCGGCGCCCCGGCGGCCGCTGTGCGCGTGCGCAGGGCCCGGCCACGCCCTCTGCCGGGCGGGGCTCCCCGCGCTTGTGCTGCCGGTCGGGTCTCGGGCGGGGTTTAAGCGTCTAGTGCGGGTCACCTTCCCCGCGGACACAAAGTACTTGTCGTTTTTCACTCTCAGCGTAAGGTTTTTCTCTAACAAGGACATCATTGTAATTGTGTTCTTCTAAATAAATACTGATGATCTTTCTCGCCTGTACTTAGGAACGGGCAGTACTTGAGTGACCCCTAGTCGCCTCGGTACCGGTGGCCATCCAAGGTTCATCCGGGTTCTAAAGGTCCGAGGCTGGCGAAGGTCCCCGCCGCCTGAGTGGACACTTTGTTTTGTTTTACGGGGAGGTCACTTCTCCGTTGAGAGTCTCGTCCTGCAAGAGTCCTAGCGCCCAGCCCCGTGGACAGCAGTGTCCAGCCTGACTTGGGGGGTAGTGTGGGGGCAGCGCGGGGTCCAGGGCACAGTTTGGGATAAGGAACCCCAGGGAATGGGCCAAGGCCCCTCAGTGCCAGGACTGGGTGGCCCTGGCTGGAGAGTTCACTGATGGGCTTAGCACCAGAAGGGACTTTACGGGTCATTTCTCCTTTGAGATGGGGAAACCGCCTGGGCGCCAACTAGGAGGGCCAAGTGTGGGTTGCCTTCTCCTCCGAGTAAGGGGGGTGAGTGGCGGTTCTCAGCTTCCTTTGCTCTTCTCCCATCCCTGAGAGCATGGTCTCCACAGGGCAGCTTCCCTTCCATGGCCAAGGTAGTGCTTGGTGATTCACACTCCAGACAGTGGTAGGACAGGCCAGGCTGGAGAAGGGAGAACACATGGCAGAGAGTCAACGCCCGGGTGCCGAGTGTATCTGCACAGTCATGGGAGAGAAGGAACGCCGCCACCAAACAGGCTCCATGCAGTCTGGGGCTGAGGGTCAGAGTGCTGCCTCCTTTCCCCTTTGGGTGGGGCCACAGAGACCGCTCCTGTTCAGGCTTGGCCCACCTTGTAAGCGCCCCTTTGCTCTCACACACTCCACCCACTCCTCTCTCCCTACACCTCCTGAGACACCCAAGCCTGACACCAGTTGTGTTTCTTGAGATTTGTGAGGCTGTGGTACGGTGTGCGGGAGGTATATCCTGTCCCAGTCTTTCGATAGGCAGGAGCGGTGTATCCATGTACAATAGAAACAAAGGTCCAGGAATCAGGGCCAGGCCTACCGCCCAGTGTTCAAAATGAGAATGAGCAGGCCTGGCCCCAGGTGAAAGTAGGCTGGGAAGGAGGACCTCCAGGAGGAAGAGGTGAGGACCTGGCAGCCCAAGGTGGGGAGGGGCAAAAGGGACCAGCCAGCCAGAGCAGGGTCTCCGTGGGCAAATTTGAACGTGTTCTGCATTACAGGTAAGGGTGATGTTAGACCAAGGCAGGTAACGTACCAATCCCACAATGTCGCCTGGCATTTGTATTATAATTTGGTTTTATAGTTCTGCTCAATCTGTCTCTTTCTCTTAAAAATGGAATGCAGCATGGCAGTGCTGGCTATTTCAGTTGTGGTTAATCAAGATTTTACTGTACTAAGATTTCATTGGCTACTTAGAATTAATTATAATTCTGGGATCTTGAACAACGCCATTGTGTAATTTCACTGGTGCGGATGGAGAAGGAAATGGAGTGCATGTGGCACTAGTGCGATCTGTCTATCGCCGGTAACTAAGGAGTTATATCACATACCTGGGCAGGAAGACCCAGTCCATTGAATTGCCTCTGTAGCTACGTCCAGAGCCCCTAACTCAATTCTGGGGAGCCGAAGGCTTTCAGAGATGGAGGGATTCATGACAGACATAACTGAATCAGCTGACAGAATCCTTCAGCAAGGACTTTTCAAAAGTCCGTCAGTAGTAACGTCCACCTGAGATGGCTTGGTCCCAAGTTCTCTCATTGTCAGCACACCTTTGGTTCTGGTTGATCTGAATTACTTATGCATAAAACGTGTTCCCTACCTGGGAAGTCCTGTTTATATCCACATTTCTTTATAGTCAACTCCCTTCTGTTGTCACAGATTTCCCCCCCCCCCATTAATTCTTGAGTGATTCCTGGGAATGATGTAAAAGAGGTGTAAGAAATGCCCTTTACCTGGATGAAGGGTCCAGAGTTTCCTCTGACGTGCTCCACTTGAATAAGGTGAGTGGAGAAGCTGGTGTATTTTCAGATGAAATTTCTTCAGGAAATAGTTTCTGTATTACCAGTGATCCTCTAACGCTTTAAACCAATATTTATAACACTGCCTAAGAGCTTTGGAATAAATGGCTTTTATAAAGACAAGCTGTTTTAGAGTGCTGCATCCTAAGAGGGGCTTTGGCCAATGAGGAGAGAGGAGAGGAGACTCACCAGTGAGAGGGGTGGTCCAGGGCAGAGGGCAGCTGAAAACAAGACAACCCAGCACACTCAACAGCATGACACTGCTGATTCCTGCCGTGGGAAGAGAAGTCAGCTGTGGTCACTGCTCCCCACAGGGCCGGGGCAGGGAAGCTGGTCTGTAGGTGGCCTTTGTAACTTTCACTCACAACTTTGTGACTTTAATGTGTACACCCGGTTCTTGTCCATCTCGGATGCTGTGCAACCCAGGAGGTCAGTGCCCTGGGTCCCTCTGCCTCTCCCTCCCCGTTTCATCTCGTAGCAGGTAGTTATCTTTTTATGGTGAAGCTGACAAGATAGGCCTTTTCTCCTATAACCACAATGTCTGTGTGAATAGTGTGCTAAGAGCCAGGATGGCACCTCCAGTGTTTCCCTGAGCCAAGGGAAAGGAACCATTCCCAGTGGGAGGGCCTGCTACTCTTCTATGCCGTTTTTCCCTTTAAAATCATGCCACATCTAACTTTTTAAATATGTATACTAATACCTTTTATTTCCTAAAGTTTATAACTGCTGATCTTTTTGATAACTGCATAAGGAGCCCTCCCATGTGCTCAAATGTAGCCAGCTTCTGTGTCGTAGGGGCAGCTGGAGGGGATCATTTCCATTGTTTCTTTGCTGGAAAACTGCCTCCAGGACACATCCAGTGCCTTGCGGCCCCTGGACTGGCCGTTGTTTTCAGGGCATAATTAAAGAAAAATAAAACATTACTGGACACATTACAGGACGTGGCATTTGCTGCCTTCTTTTCCCGAAGCTGTAAACATGATGGATGACCCATTGTTGGATTATTATGAAAGATGGACCAGCTTATGAATTTCAACAAAAACCTAACATATCATCAATGAACATAGTCAACTTAATGGTTCATAAACCAGCTGCTTCATTGTTGTGACACAAAAGGTCTAGAAAGATTGCCTGGCCTTTTTCCAGCAAATGTTAGTCTGAGAACATGGATTTTCTCAGTGCCCTTTCATTTTTGTTTCCTTCACATCCCACTGCCAGTGCAATGGAATGTTCTGGACCTGCCTTCGATACAGGACGTGTCTGTCTTGGGCACTGATGATGTGGCTGCATGTTTGGGAACCAAGTGCAGGTGACCAGGGTGGGCCTGGGCTCTCACACATATGCTCCGGGCTCAGCAACCCCATTTTGAGCTCAGGGCCTCGGGAGCAGGTGACACGCTCCCTCAGAGGGCACAGAAGTTAGAGGTGCCTTGTCCTGGGTTCTACTGTGGTTTACACACAGAGCAGTGGTTGAGAGCACAGATGTAGGATTGGGAAGACCTTTGTCCCCAAAGGGGGGATGATAACACTCTCGGCTGAGGGCCACCAGGAGGCACAACCACGGAGAAAACCAGCAGGAAGACCCTCCACAGACCGGATGCGGGGCAGGTGGCAGCTGCCCGTGTCCGTCTTCCAGGCTTCTCAGAGGACTTCTGCCTGCCCAGCTCTGTTTCTGTGCGCATCTCAGCATGACAAGTGGCCCCAAGGGTTGTGACGGGAGGGCATGGTCCAGGAGGTCGTACCTGGTGAGCACAGGTTACTCAATTGATGTTTCTTTGTCCGACAAGATCAGAAAGGTAGTCTTGAAGTTAAGTGGGTGGGTGGGGGACAGTTGTGAGTGAGAAGTGGACAAAGTAGGGGCATTGAGCCAGAATCCAAGACAGATGCGATGGGCTGCCCTGAATAGCACACTGACAGGGTCAGAGTGGTCAGCGGTTCCTTTGAGCAGCCTGGGGAAGGAGGGCTGCCATGAGAATTGGGACATGACAGGGTGCTGAAGAAGGCTCTGTGCGGGGTCATACAGCAGGAGACACTGCCTTGAGACAGTCGCAGATGTGGCCTGTGTCGTTTGCTATTCCCTATCATTACGTTCTGCATACACAGAAACCCAAAATAACAGTGGCTAATACAAGACAGAAGTGCCTTTTCTGTCACGTAAAGAAGCACGGACGTTGGTCTTCCCAGCTCACATGGAATCCCAGTAGGTTGCTGGCAACCAGGAATGCTGCTATCTAGTTGCTTGTGGTTTCCTTTCTCCCTTCCAAAGTAGCTAGTGGAGCTCTGGCCTTCACATCTGGCCACTGCCTCACTGCCAAAGAAGTTTCCAAAAGCTCTCCAACACCGTAGGATTTCACCATATGAATTTTTGGGGGGACACACATTCAGTGCATTGAATCATCTAAGCCTCAAATTTCTGACGTGGAACTGGAGTAACATCTCTCTTACGTGGTATAGAGCTAAAGAGTCTTTTGGTTCCAATTAATAGAAGTCAAAGCCATACTAAATCAGACAAAAGAAAAATAATAACTTTTTTTGGCTCAGGATTGTATCAGAGATGGAGCTAGAGACCCAGACAGTATCACTGACGCTCCCTCCCTCCATCCGTCTCCAGAACGCTTCCCTCTGTGTTGTTTGCTCACAAGCAGTTCCTCAGCACATGGCAGTGACACCAGCTCCACACCAGCTCTGGGCTGGCATCACCTTCGAAAAACGGCTGCGTCTCTTCTCCCCAAACGCGAGTTCTCATCAGCCTGGAGATATTCTTCAGGGCCCTGGGGTCGTGTGCTCACCCGGGACCAGTCATACATCCAGAGGGATCAGGGGCCAGCAGATCACCCCAGGTCCCAGGGGGAGAAGAGGCAGTTCCCTCAGCAGAGCGCATCCAAAGCTTCAGAGAAAAACCACAGCTGTAATCAGCACGGGGACCTCAGCGGCGGTTCGTGCATGTACAGGATGCAGCTGGCATTCCTGAAACTGAGGGCATGCCTGGCATGGCCCCTGGAGCCCTCCGGACCCCTGGTGCATGTGTCCTGTGTCACATTCACAGACCTGCATGGCACTGGCTGCTCCTAGGGCACAGAGGCCCCCACAGGTGGTCCCAGAGCAAACTCAGGAATACTCCCTCTGAGCTGTTCTTGGTTTTCATTCTAATGGCTCCTCCAGTGGGTTTTCTGTCCCTGCTGGGATTGTGGGTGGGTGTCTGAGTACCTGCAAGGGTGTCACTGCCCTTCCCTCAGGCTGTGCAAGAGGTTACACTGGGCAGCTGCTGGGGGCTAATTCACTCACTGAGCAACCTTTTATTCTGCAAAATAAAGGTAAAAAAAGGCCCTGGTCCTTGTTTACGGAAGATAAAGAAATCATAGTTATCAAAGGCAACAGAGTATTCATTAAACTCGATCTAAAGTGTATATTTAAAGCGTCTGAATGTTTCCTGATGGAAGCATTTTCAAGGGCATTTCTCTCAGCCACCGTTTTGGTTGGCCAACCGCACAAGAAGCTAGCATTTACCTTGAAGGAAGGTCAGGAGGGACAGTGCGCAGTGAGTGTGGCAGCAGAGCCATGCTGCACAGAAGCCACTCTATGGGCGCACCCAGACGGATCTCAGTCGGCAGCAGCTCTCGTCCAGCTGGCATTTGCTTGGGGCTCAGACGGCCCCTCACCTGGCCATCCCAGGGGGCCGCCTGGGGGCCTCCGCTTGCTCCTGTCTGCAAGCGTCCTCTGAGCCTCTATGGAACTGTGTCTCCTGATTACGTGACACAGGGCTCAACAACCCTAGACTAAGAAAGGAGGGCTCTGGGCCTGGGGGTCCAAGAGCGTAGTCAGGTCACACCCAAGACGGGCTCTTCCCTGGTGACAAAGGGCATTTACCAAACTCAGAGCCCCATCAAATGCCCCCTTACAAGGACGTCCCAGTCCCCCCACCCTCCCATTACCAAAGGAGGTGCGCAGAGCTGGTCACTGACCGGCCCCGGTGTCAGGGCTGGGGTTTCTCAGCACAAAACCAGCTGGACAGTAGCCTCTGGGACAAAGGTGTGTCCAGTATTCCTGGGAGGAAGGTGGCCTAGCTGGTCCAGCAATGAGACACAGCAGTTTGCGCTGAGAAGTAATGAAGGCTTTGGTACAAAGTTTTGGAACCTCAATTCCAAAAAAAAACAAACAGAATCACTGAATTAAATACGTAGACAGGGGCTGGGATTCAATTTGCCCATCACTTTAACATGGTGCCACCCATTGCCCTGTCGGCCACCAAGGGTCAGGCAGGCAGTTGTCATTTCACTGGAGATTGTGATGGTCATTCCATTGCTGTGAACCTACACAGGTTTGCTGTAAACCCTGCCAGGTTTCGGATACTGGGGACTGCAGAGGCTGCCTGCCTGCTGTGACCCCAGGGCTGGCGCTGAGCAGGTGGCCTCATCATAAATGGCCTGAGGCTTCCCCCTTGTGCTGCCAAAGGTGCTGTGAAAGTGCATCTTCCTGGAAAAAGCCAGAGAGGTGCACCTTTTCATCTTTAAAATTTTGAAATCTTGGCCAAACCGATTGAGGGAGAAAACACATTGCTCCCAGGGCTCAGGTGACAGGTTGTCTGTGAGCTGGGGAGCCAGGTCTGGAGTCCTGAGCGACCAAGGTCCCGTCCTGATTTTGCATCTCAGGAGGTGGGGACAGACCTCAGGTTGCTCTTGGAAGATGCTGCTCATCTCAGAGAATAAAATATAAAAAAGCACAACATCCAAAACTGAGGTTGGTGGCAGACACGGGCCATTCTGCCAAAAATGATAAATTGGCCCTGGAGTGGCTATTACTGAGAGCAGTAATGTTGGGACCCTGAGTGTCAAAGCCTGGGACTTAGCGGGAGGCTTTTCCGAAATGACAAAGGGCTCCCCTGTGGGCACACGCACTGCTCACCGAAGCTGAGCATACAGCAGGGCTTCACTCCTGAGCTTGGCTCTCGGAGGGACCAGCAAGGGCCTGGCTGCCCTGAGGCGGAGTCAGGAGCCACGCCCCCACCCTGCTCCCAAAGGGATGACACTGTGTGGTGCACACGTGGGTGTCCTGATTCTTCACAAATGCGGGATATCTAGAACTAGGTTAAGCAGCCGATGGTGGGCCTGCAGACTATGATAGCTGTTATTCAGCCTCTGTGGGCGATTGAAGACGACACCAGGGTTTCTCGTAATTGGGTTTGGTAGAGTCCCCCTCAGCCTCCAAAGCCTCCAATTACAATGGACAACATAGACATGGCGAGTCGGATGTCCAGGTTGATTGAGTGTGAGGTTTGATACAGGATTGACAAGGGGGCTAGTTTTTGTCATGTGAGAAGAATGAGGCCTGATGATACGGGGATGCCTTGTGTGACTTTGCGTGATAGGCCGTGTTTTACGGTGAGGGCTACGCTTATGACAGTCGAGGCTGCTGGGCTCGGGATGTTTGTGACGGCTCACTGGCCAGTGTGGGAGGTTCCTGATGGTGGCTAGCATGAGTAGCATGGATGCGGTTGCTTGTGTGAGAAAATACTCGGTGGAGGTTTCTGTGGATCGAAGATTAAATCGTTTTATCATTGTAGGAATAATAGCTAGCATATTCCTTTCGAAGCCGTTTCAGACAAGTAGTCAGTGGGAGCTTGTCATTACAATACGGTTCCTAGGATACTGGTAAATGAGATTGTAGTGAACATGAGTGGGTTTATTAGGACGGGCAGGGTGTGAACCAACATTTTCGGGGTTTGGGCCCGATAGCTGACTTAGCTGACCTTCTTGTAGAATGTGGTGTAATGTGGTAGCACAGAGGTTTCTGAAGTCTTAGGAGCGGGTTCAATTCCTGTAATTCTAGAAATAAGGGGCTTGAACCCCTATAACTTACTCTATCAAAGTAACTCTTTTGTCAGACATATTTCTTACCTTTGTGGGGGAATACCAGCTATAAGGATGGGTATTGCTACGTGTCACATGCACAGGGCTCGGGGTAGGGGTAGGAAGTTTTTTCATAGGAGGTGTATTAGTTGGTTGTATCAGAAGCATGGGTAGGATGCTCAGATTCATAGAAAGGAGATAGTGAGAAGTGAGGATTTGAGTGCGACGTTGGCAGTGTATAGTTCTGGTGTGGGTGGGTTGTGGAATGCCCCCAGGAAGAGGGTGGTTGTAAAAATGTTTATTTAATAATGTGGGTGTGTTCCGCTAGGAAGAAGAGGGCAAATGGGCCTCCGGCATATTCTACATTGAATCCGGAAACAAGTTCAGATTTACCTTCTGTGAGGTCGAATGGGGCTTGGTTGGTTTCTGCTAGGTGGAGATAAATCACATTGTAGCTGGTGGTCACGATGGGAACATTAGTCGTGTGTGTTCTTGTGTGGTGACGAGGGTTGGCAGTGAGAAGGATCCGCTCAGTAGTATGGAGAGTAGGATGATTGCAAGGCTTACCTCGTAGGAGATGGTTTGTGCTCCTGCCCGTAGGGCTCCGACTAGTGCGTATTTGGAGTTTGAGGCTCAGCCTGATCATAGGATGGAATACACGGCTAGGCTTGATATGGCCAGTATAAACAGGACGCCGAGGTTTAGGTTGATTCCTGGGTGCGGGATGGGTGGGGGGCTCATATCCTCAGAGCTAGGGCGAGGGCTAGGACTGGTGCGATACTGAACATGGAAATGGGTTCTTTGGGGAACAATGTGATGGCGTCAGCGATTGGTTGGAGGAGTCCGTAGGGGACTACAACATTTGGTCCTTAACGGAATTGCATGTAGCCTAGTACTTTTCGTTCGATGAGGGTGAGGAATGCTGCAGCTAAGAGGATAGGCACGATTACTAGTAGGAGATTAACTATGAACATGTTGTTAGAGAGTCAGCCCAGGAGGTCCAGCCCTGACCACCTGGCAGAATTCTGACCTGAGACTGTGGTCCTGGGGGAAGGGAAGGGCTGAGAAGGAAGAGGGACTCCTATCCCCTTCCTGCAGGGGCTGTGCCGCACTGGGGAGGGGTCCTGTACTTACTCATTGGATAAGGGCATCTCCTGAGAGGACGGAGGTCTTCAGTAAGGCCCCTGTGTTCATACAACCTCCTCCCGCAGACATGGTCATCCGTCTCCTGTGCCTGGCACACATGCCAAGGTGAGATTCTGTTCTCTGCCCCCGGCAGGGCAGCCCTGGGTAGGACCACACACATGACACCCTGGGCAGCCTTCACGGGCCTTCCTTTTTCTTCTCCTAAGTTGTCCCCTCAAACTTTCCTTTACTTGCATCTCCCCATCTTGGCCACTTCTTGGTGGAGCAATCAAGGCAGAGTAAAGCCATGCCCTCCTGCCAGTCTCACAGCGTCCCAAGTGGAGTCCTCGGGGCACACTTGGATCCCTGCTCACGGCCCGCCCTGGAGACCAGGGCCTTGTGTGGGGTGAGGGGGAGCCCAGGCCGCCAGGAGACGGGGCTGCAGGGCGCTGGGAGAACTATCAAGTTGGATGACTGATGGATGGGCTCAGCGGGAGGCCCCACAACCACCTGGCAGCCTCCTGATAAGCCCCTGGCAGGAAACAGGCTCCATTTTTGTTTGGTTGCTCACAACAATATCTTACAATTGAATAAAGGAGCTCCCTGAGGTGTCCGTAACTGTTCCCACTCGAGGTAGCCTTTCAGTCTACTCAGTAGCACGTGTTATTGCTGCCTCCCCGAAGGCAGTGGGCAGCGTGGTTCTTTCGTTCCTAGTTTTATCATAGCCACCTCCCACACGAACCTCAGGATGTACAACAGAAAGCACAAAACAAGCAGAGGGACTTGACTTCCTTGCTCCCTGACTGAGCGTCCTTGCCTGAGTCTGCTCACATCTGATGTACACATTCATCATACTTCGTGACTGAGCATTTGGAGCAAGTGGGGCTAAATGAAGACGAGGCCGCGTATTCGCAGCTTGGTACGCCACAAAGTGGGCCACCGTCACTTGTGTTTGGCAGAGACTCGGTGGGAGAACATCGTGGTGACAGGGGAGCCCGACATGTCCGATGGAGTCTGCGGGTGGGAAGTGTGGCAGCTGCCTGGATGCGGGCGTCCCATGCCATCGTGTAGAGGGGCATGCTGGCTTTCTCCGGTTGGTCCTGAGTTGACAGTGATGGCATCAGCAATCCAGGACCCTTCTAATTTTTTCAGCCACTGACCAAGTCCCAACCGTCTAGGCCGGTGGCAGCAGAGGTTGTGAGTGGAGCTCCTGGTCGTCCAAGGTGTGTCCATTATATTTGGTCTCTCAAGCAGCTCAGTCCTTTGTGTAATGGCCAGATCTGCTGGCCTCTCAAATCAGTCTATTTAGGGGGCCTGCGTGTTCCCAATCTAAAGGTCCAGAGTCTCTACTGGGGGACCCAGACCCTGCAGAGCTGTTTTAGGGCTGTCCTTGGTGCCATCAAGCTTGGGGGTAAGGCCCAGTGGGGGATTCGGTCCCCTACCCCCTGCAACTCCCACAGAAGCTCTGCTGTTATGGTTTATTCACTTTTATTTTCAGGTCCTTGTATTTTAAAAAAATGTAGAGTATAAAATCATTGAATCTAAAACACTCGATGTTAAAACTCAAGAGGATTATTTCAAAGGGAGAACGTACTTAGTTGCCCCTGCCTTCTCGCTGCTCTGGCCACCCCTCCCTCCCCAGAGGGACCCAGGCCAGGTCAGAGGGGACACCAGTGCATTAGGCCACCCTCAGATGCCTCCTTCCAGGGCTGCAATTTTCTCACTGTGTGGGTTCCAGCACTTTTAATAGCACCCACACCATTACCAGGAGGAGGACGTGGCCCCTGACACTGGGGCATACAGTTCCCTTAACGTGTTCAGATGCCACCAATGGTTGCTCTGACCTTTGCTTATTCCAGCACTGTTGGCAGTGCAGTCTCCTTCATGCCAAAAAGCAGGAATGGGTGTGAGCGATGCCCACTAACGAGCCGTGAAATGAACCCCGAGTGTTTCTGGCCACCAGCCCTGATTCAGGAATGGCCAGGACAGTGGGAGGAAGGCCCTTGTCATCAGACATAGCTCAAAGCATTGGCTCATCTAATCCCAATTGATTAAAAGGTAGAAATATTTATAAGTACAAAACTCATCATTATCTTCAAACATTTTGTTCTCAGTAATTAGTTTCTCCATCATCATTTTGGGAGAATGTTAACATTATTGACATTTGTTTCTTTAATCACGATAAAAACTTATAGGAAACTCCTGGGGGCCGGGGGCCTCCACACCCCTGCTTTCCCTCCTCAGCCCTGCTCACCCTCCTCTCCCCTGCTCTCCCTCTTTAGCCCTGATCTAGTTTTTCCTCAGAGATTATGTAATAAAGACTGTGGCCACGCTCTCTGTGTCTCCCTCCCTGGTTCCTCTCTCCCTCCGTCCCTCCCGCCCTCCCTCGCTCCCTCTCTTCCTCTCTGCCTCCCTTCCTGCCTCCCTCTCTCAGGAAGCTGTCCTGTTGTGAGTTGCTCAATGGAGAGGCCCACATGTCAAAACACCAAAGGCCCACAGCCACTGAGGAAATGCATTCTGCGTCTTGATGAGAGTATGGAGAAGGGAGGTGGGCAACTGGAGAACTAGGAAGGACTGAAAAATGCCTGTTGACAAGACAGGTGAGAGGCTCGTCGGGCCCAGGCTGCCAGGCCTGCTGTCAGTGCTGTCTGAGGTACGTCCCCACGTTGGGGGCAGTGTCACCGAACCAAAAGAGGGTCCACCCACTTGACGTGTAGCAGAGTCAAGCATCGAACACTGAGTTTTGTGGTGGAGACATCACAGCCGTTTGCAGGCAGGGCACCAGGCCAGGAGACCGGTGAGCTCGTACTCAAAGCCCGAACTCCTGGTGGCTTTTCATCAGGGACTAAGGCTCAGCAGAGGACGGGGCTCAGCGTTGGGAGCCACGGGCCAGGCGAATCGATCAGTCCTTGTGCCGGCCTCGGCGGTTTTCCTTAGTCTGGTTAATGCAGTTTCTGACGTCATCTCGTCTGCTGTCTTCGTCACGGCGGTAGGGTGAGCCTATCAGTCTGAGGAAGCAGATTCTGCCAAACATCTCACAATTGCGCATCGGTGATGCTGTCTTTAAAGCAAAAGGCAGAAACTATGTGCTCATGACCATTTTGTTGTTTAAGCTATCAGTGTTTTCCGCGTACGTTTTTTTTTTTTTTTTTAAATAACTTTTATTGGGGAATATTGGGGAACAGTGTGTTTCTCCAGGGCCCATCAGCGCCAAGTAGTTGTCCTTCAATCTAGTTGTGGAGGGCGCAGCTCAGCTCCAAGTCCAGTCACCGTTTTCAATCTTCAGTTGCAGGGGGCGCAGCCCACCATCCCATGTGGGAATTGAACCAGCAACTTTGTTGAGAGCTGGCACTCTGACCAACTGAGCCATCCGGCCGCCCCTCCGGAAGGTCAGCGGCAGCTCGTTGTTTTCAGTCTACTTGTGAAGGGCGCAGCTCACTGGCCCATGTAGGAATCGAACTGGCAACCCTGTTGTTCAGAGCTCATGCTCTAACCAACTGAGCCATCCAGCCACCCCCATAACTACATTTTTCTATCATCTTAAGCAACATGTACTTTTAAACATTTTTCCTGGAACTTGCTTTACAGGACATGACTGACATACTTTCCTAATCTTTGACTATGAGCCATGTGACAACCAAAGTGATTGAAACTTTCAGTCGAAGCCTATGCCTGCGTCTCTAGACTCTGTGGTCCAGAACCTACACACATCACTGTCCACTGCTGGTCCCAGCAGGATCCCGCCCTTCAGCCATGCTGGGCTGCCCACTCCTGGGAACAAGGACTTCATAAAAACGAGCAGAACTGCAAGGTTTGCCTAGGAAGGCTCTAGGCTCTGCTGTAGGGAGAAAGGGCTCCAGGCCCCACAAAGGATGACAGTTAAACAGGAGTGTTGGTCCATGAAAGGATGTCAGGATTCCAGGACCATTTGGACAGGTTTGCTCAGGCTGCCTGTGGGTGGCAGGGCTGGGTATCTGAGGGGACGAGAGCTCTCTGGTCCCTTTCTCTAAGCAGCAGCACCATCTCCAGGGGCCTGGGGCTCTGACTTCCAGCATAAGGAGTAGTACTCAGAGAAGCCAAGACGGGCTGGGTGGGGGCTGGGTGCTGGCTTGCCTGCCCTGGCCGTAGGCCTGCAGAGATTGCATTCTAAACAGGCCTCCCCCACTCCAAGACCCCCATGAGAGTCCATCTCCAGGAGCTTGACTGAGGGCTCTTTGGGGTCTGCCAGACCAGGAGTGAATCTCAGCTGTCACTTTCTCTTGGTTACTTGGCCCTGGCTTCGATGTGTGGGCCTTGGTCTGCACACTGGGGCCTGAGAACATTGCAGCTCCCTGGTCATGTCCATGCATATTTACACACATTCACACGTGTGTGTGCACACACATGTACACACTCACACGTGTACACAAAAGAAAGTCCTGGGTGCCTTCCTCATCAGTTACCTCCCAGAGGGGCTCGTCTTAGTCTCCTGTGACGGACGTGAGCGTCTCCAGCTTCCCAGCTCTCAGGCTGCTCGGGAAGGTGCCTCCCCTGCACTCGGAACACAGGGCGTGGAACCCGTTATCACTGCTCTGCTTGCGCGGCCCCGGGCTCACTGCGGCCTGCGTTTCAGAGGGACCAGTGCCCATGGCTGTGGGGCCTCCCTAAATGACCTTGGGCATGTGCCTGCCCTGGCTGTCCACAGTCTACCCCCTCGTGCGGTGACCGAGGGCTGAGCTGCGCCTCCTTGTTGCCCACATCCTGGCCGGCTGTTCCTGGTCCCTGTGGTTTTCTGACAAAGGGGCATGTGAGGGCTTGAAATGTCCTCACCTCCTGCTATTTTTGCAAGAGGCCCCAATGCAATTTTAAAAATAGAAATAATGAGGGAAAGCAGCAGCTTCTGACCTTGAATCACAAGGACAGGACAGGGTTCCCAGTGTCCTCTCTGGCTCGGGATGATAAATGGTCATCGTGCTACCTTTGTCCTTAGCTAATTTATCCTTGGCCTACAAATTTCTGTGGGAGTTGTTGTTGTTTGTTTTTTGGAAATATGGAAAGGTACTTCAGGCCTAATAGCCTTGCCTGGTCTTTTTTTGGGTGGTCTTCGCCTGGCAATGCTGTGGGGACCTGGTCCCCGGCGCTCCAAGGACTTGCACTGCCTATGCTGGGCCAGTGTGTGTGCCAGGAACGACCTCTCACCTCCCGGCTCCCGAGCTGTACCCGTCCCCCTGCAAAGGGACCGAGAAGGACAGGTTGCCTCAGCACCCTTAAGAGGCTGTGTGTCAGGCTGTGTAGGGCAGGGCTGGGGCTCTGGGGCAGTGGTGGGACCCCAGCATCTGGCGGCTGCCAGTCCCGGCATCTCTTGAAGATGAAGAATACTTTGCATTTGCAAAGGCCCTGTTGTCTCTCTCACAGCAGGACTCGGGATATTAGCGCTCAGACAAACTGGAACATTGCGGTTGTTCGTGTCCCAATAAAGAGAATGGGGTTAGGCCAAGGAAGACCATGCAGATGACTGACGAGTGAGCGGGGTGGAAGGATCAATCGAAGCCCCCTTGCAGGCCCTGGGGCAGACCTCTGGGGCGCAGCCAGCCCTGTGAGACTGGCATGCGTCAGAGCTGTGCCTCGTCCTGGGGGCACCAGGCTGTCCTTGCTGCAGTGAGTCGGCGACACTGCGCCAAGCATCACGCTGGGGTCCGTCCTCAAGGCTGACCTGCAGGCTCTGCCCACAGGCAGTACCCAGGTGCCCACTTCGGCCGGGCCCAACCACAGCCCCAGTGCCACAAACGATGAGAGGTGTGACAAAAGCCATCTGTCATTCATAAAACACTACAGTGCCTTGTCCGCAGTCCTGGGGCTCAGACAGGAAATGGCCTATGAAGTTCTGAATAATGACCTCAAACCATACTTTCCAATATAGTATTTGAGGCCGCTGTTCCCAGGACTTACCTGTGTGCTGAAACCTTACACCCAAGCTGTTTCCTCCTCCCCAGCAGCTCCCCCCACCCCCCATGTTGAGAACGTGCATGACACTCGGGGCCATAGGACACTGTCCCTCTGGGTGACAAGTGGCAGTACTGTGCTTACAGGCTGTGCCCTGTGCCATTGGACGCATCCATACGCAGGGGCACCCTGATGACCTCCAGGTCGTTGGGAGGGAGGGCTCAGCCCTGTCCTGTACTTGTCTGTTTCGATGGTAATAGGGAGAATGAGGGTGGACATCCTCTCTGGCAAGGGCAGTCAAGAGACCCCTCTGGCCACATCCCCTAGGGCACAGCCTGGGTCTGTAGAGGACAGAGAGCTGTGGGCAGAAAGTGGGGGCGGGGGACCTGAGCAGGGCTCACCTGGGGCATGTTGCTGACAACCACAGGAGGTGGAGTTCTCAAGACAGGCAGTGTTCCCCGAAACTGCAGGAGGTCCCCGTGTCCTCACAGCACCGCGGCTCCATCAGGGGTAAACCCACATCGCCCACCTGTGTGGTTCAGCAGCACTGGTGTTTTGAACCTGACCCAGAAGTTTGAGGGTTCTAGAAAAGACGTTTTACTGAAATTTATTCTCTCACTTGAATCTTGCATTGGCCTCTAAATACCAAATCTTATTTGTCTAATATTCACATTTTCACCTCTAATCTCCAAACCTACAGATTACATTCATGCGTAAAATAATGTTTGGTGAATGCCTTTTGATTTTACAGATTGCCACCTTCTAAAATGTTTCTGCTACACCCAGGGAAAGACAGAATGATGTCACTGGCAACTCTCTGTGGGTGCCCTTTGTCAGAGAAAGGCAATTTCCCACTAGTGGGGATTTGCTACGACTTCTTAACAGGAATGAGTGTTGAATTTTGCAGGGGTTGTTCAGCACCTATTGAATGATCAGATGAATCTCCTCTGTCTGTGAAGTGGGTAAAGTGACGTCATCTCTGCTTCCAGGGGAGATGGCCTTATCTGGGGCGGACCTCAGGGTACAGAAATCTCCATCTTTTCTCTCTGTTTGGAGCAATTTCCGTGACATACAAAGTATCTGTTCCCTGACTGTCTGATGCAGCTGTCTGGCCAACTTCTGCTTTTAGGGATCAATATTTGACCGGTTTTCAATTTCTCCTGTGATGATTGGTCTAGCTCCATTTTCTAGTACTTCTTAAGTCAATTTTGGTCATTTAAATTTTTCTTTAAAAATACCTATTTCTTTGGCATCATCAGATATGACAGAGAGTGGTACAGTCTTTTCTGGGACTTTCATGCCTGTCCCATTTGCAGTCGTATCTCCTCTCTCATTCTTACTCTGTCTTCTCTTTTCTCTCCTTAGTCATATTTTCCAACATGTTGACTCTTATTGGTCTTTTCAGAGAAATGCCTTCGTTTTATTAGCCAACTCCACCATTGTTTATTTTCTGTTGTATTTGTTCTGGTTGGTTCTGTATGAATTCGTTCCTTCTTTATTTGGGCTTATTTTATTGTTCTGTTTCTAGTTTCTGGAACGGAAAGCTTAGTTCACTTATTTCTAGTCATTATCATTTTCTCAGAAGTGCTGTCATCACGCCAGGTTTCCTCTGTGAACCTCGCTGGTAGAGTCACACAGGTTTTAATACGTGCTGTTCTCATTTGCGTTCATTTTTGAATAGTCTGTAACCTCCCTTTGGGTTTCCTTCACAATCCCCAAATTATATAAAAGTGTTTGTATTCGTGGCGTTGATTTCCATGTAGTGGCTTCAAAGCATGGCTTCTGTTTATGAAGCTGCACTGGGCTCAGTGACCAGACAATAACCTACCTGCCTTCAGAATTCTTCACATTTTTCCTTCAATAGACGGTCAGTTTGGGTGGTTATTGTATGTATGATAGGAAAGACTATAAATCAGGTATTTGAATGATACAAAATGTAGCAAATGAAGTCAAGGAGTTTTATTTGCTTACTTTTGAGTTTCTTGATCTGTGATTTAAAATTAGAACAAAGGAGCTGTTTTCCGAAGGCCCCTCAGGCTGTGGATATGTAGCTGGGGAAACAGTGCCAAAGTCCCAGCGAGGGGCAGCTGGACATGCCAGATGGGCAGTGCTGGTGGCTGATGGAGGCCACATTCGTCCATAGGATGCCTCCTCTCTCCCTGCAGGCCCCACACAAGTACCTGACACTGGCCCAGAGGACACTGGTGACACTTATGTCCCTTCCCTACGGTGGCATCTCTCCTGCTAGTGTGCCCCCCTTCCCACGTAAATCCTGCTAGCCCATCAGCCCCGTGCTAGCCAAGTCCCATGCAGGCAGGGAATCTCCATGCTCTCTGTTCCACCAGACAAGGCTTAAAGCCACACACCCCATGACACCTGAGCACACGGTGGGTGCCCAGTCAGGAACATGACCCCTCCTCCTTCCTACCTCCCACAGCACAGCCCTCCCCCGCCAACCCAGCTACCCCTACCCTCAGCTCCCAGAATAGCCTGTGACCAGGGCTGGTCTGTGGTCAACAGCCCAGGAGTTTCCCTGGAGGGGCCTTGGGTAAGTAACCCTTAGGAAAACATCGCAGAATCAGAAAGCTGAAGGCACCAGGGCCTGAGCTGGTGGGCAGGTCCCTCTGGCCCCTCCTCTACTCCAGGCTGGACCACTCAGGCCAGGCCAGGGTGGGCAGTGCAGTAGGAGAGGCAGGCTGGGTGTCTGTGGCCTGTGCTGCTCCCCTTTCTCCCATCCCGGAAGGAGTCCTGGACCCTTCTGGAATGTTCTCCAGCCCCTTTCCTCCCCCATCTCAACTTCAACCTCAAGGCCCCCCCCCCCCCGCTTCCATATACTGGCTCTTCCAGGCCCTGCCCCCGAGCAGAGGCATTTCCAGTTCTGCTGCCCAGGACACCACCCCACAGACCTCCGAGTTCCCATTCGCTCACGAGCAAGCTTCTATTCCAATGTTGCTTTCTCAGGCTCCTTCCCTGACCACCCAGAGTGTGGGGTTCCCTTTGTGCTGTACCTCGTTTTCTGCATAATTCCAGTCACCACCTGACACATTAGCTACTGGCTTATTGGAGTGCCATCTTGTGGGAGGAAAAAGCCCAAACCATTCCCGGAGCAGTGACCTGACCTGGCCTGGCCTGGCCCAGACGTTGAGGTGGGGCCTTGTGTGTGGTTGTGTGTGCGTCTACTTATATATGTGCATGTGTGTGTGTCTCTGCATGTGTGTCTGTGTGTCTACTGTGTGTGTCTGCATGTGTATGTGTGTGCGTGCCTCTCTGTGTGTGTATCTATGTCTATGGATATGTCTCTGTGTGTGTCTGTGTATATGTTTGCTTTTTGTGATTTCCATGGATGAATCAATTGAACCAAATCAAACTAATCCTCAGACAAATTATAAGAACTAGGCGGGAAGATCCAGTCCAGCTTTTCATACTGTCCCCCTGTGGCGTGTGCTCTGTCTTCAAAGGCTTTTTTCACATGTGTCACCTTAGTTTGTTGACATCTGACCCCACATTGGATGGTGGTTTGTCATCTCTTTTTTGAGCACCTGCTCTGCAGGCCCCAGGGCAAAGCTGTGCACAGGCATCTGAGGCTCCTGAATTAATGGATCGCATGCATTTTGGGGGAGACAAACAGTAAATCAGGACAGAAGATGGTATTTCAGATAGCAATGGGTACTGCTAGGAAAATCAATAGTCGGGGGCACTTCAAAATTATCTGGTTAGTGACACAATGCTTTTCTAAGGTGACAGTTGAGATGAACCCAGAACCAGGAGAGGGAGCCATCCAGTGGTGAACAGAAGAGTCCAAGTAACATAGGAGGTGGGGGGCTGGGGGTGAAATAAGCTTTGGGGATGCCCCACACCTGATGTCCACGGCTCGTGGGGCCAGCCCACCAGACATCCACCCCGAGGACATTGAGCATGGGAGGACTGGTGGGGCTCGCAGGCTATTGGACACGGAGGCCAAGAGAGACGCTCGCTGGGCTGGGAGACCACAGACCTAAGCTCCTTCCTGCCACATGGCAACTCCTTGCTCCCCCTCCCCCAAATGGGGCAGGGGGCTACTTCTCAACCTCCAACTCAGTGCGCACATCATTCCCTGGGCCCCCTGGGTAACCCTGTCCAAAGTCACCTCCTCTGCACAAAAATGGTGCCGTCCTTGTGAGGGGTTGGAGAGGGAGGCATCTCCAACTCCGAGGACAAAAGTCTCCCAAGTGCTCCATCTCCTGGGTCAAATCCACCTTCCTCTTCTTGCCGCCCCCAATCTCCAGCTCCAGGAAGGCTGAGCCCAGTCCTCTCACTTATTTCCAAAGGCCTCAGAGACACTGGCCAGGTGGTCGGGCACCCCCTTCACTTAGCAGATGTGCAGTGGGGTCCTGCTCAGTGTGAGGCACTGGGCCAGGCGCCAGACTCAGCGTTGAGTCACAGGGACGATGCACCCTGAATGCACCGGAGAGAGAGAGCTGAGGTCTGCAGAGGGCGGGGAGCCGCCCCCATGGCACAGTGACTGAAGGAAACAGAGGGCTGCCACCCTGGGCGCCCACCAGAGGCTGCCCCCCTTCTGTGTCCCACTGGAGAGGCTGTGGTTGGGGAGATTCTTCCCATTTCTGGGTGGGGGAGGAGAATCTGTGTGCTTGGAGCTAGACGAGTGTGTGACGTCTTCCCTGGCCTGATTCACTCACCTCCCTAACTATGACTTTGGGCTGACATTCACACTCGTATTCCCTATTGGGGCCTGGGGGTCCCGGAAGATGTGTGTGCCAGAAGAGGCCCCGTTGTCGGTGCCCCTGGGTGTGGGTGGGCCATCCATCCCGTGCATCTGGGAGGCAAATCACACACACACACTCTGCCCGGCACAAAGTGAGGAGGTGCCGCCTCACAAACACACTGCGACCTCTCAGTGCCCAGCCAATCCTTGCTCGGGGTGCTAGCGCCGCCAGAGTTGAGGCACAGGAGTGGCCCCCCAGTGTGAAGTGGGTGGGGCTCCAGCTGGGTGCCGGAGCCTCGAACAGTCCCCCCGATTTGGGTCAAATACAGCACTCTTCTCATTCTCTATGACGGCGTCCCCACCCCCACCCCAGTTCTCCGGCTGCAGGG
Organism: Rhinolophus ferrumequinum; assembly: GCF_004115265.2. Lineage (NCBI taxonomy): Eukaryota > Metazoa > Chordata > Mammalia > Chiroptera > Rhinolophidae > Rhinolophus > Rhinolophus ferrumequinum. The sequence goes on along the minus strand of NC_046307.1, from coordinate 44,775,016 downwards.
CGCTTGGGGGCCCGCCCAAGCCCAAGCCGGGGGCTTGGGGCACAAGGTCGCCGTCTGGTGGTGCAGATGCCCAGCGGCTCTGGGGAGGGACTTGGCCTGGGTTCTGGGCCTCGGGAGGAGCCGAGAGGCTACAGCTGGTGGCAGCCGGCCCCAGGCTGGCGGGCAGAAGTCCTGGGTGCAGCGGCCCAGCGGGAGGGCCCATCCACAGTGCCCGCAGCGGCGCGGCGCTCATCTCCTGCTGCACGAGCCGGGCATGAGGGACCCCGCGCCCTCCAACCTTCCTCTCTCGGGTGTCTCCGTTTTCTCTCGGCAAGCCACGGAAGAAGGCGCCCTCTCCTTAGCGGGCCCGGAGCTGCAGAGGCATCGCGGGGCGCGGCCGAGGGGAGGAGAAAAGAGAAAGGGAGCGGAGTCGGCTGGGGCCCGGCAGTGACTCGCGGGGCTGCGGCTCCGCCAATCTGCGGGCGCTGACGCGGGGGGCGGCTCCGCCGTGCTCGGATATCTGCCCACCCGGGGCGCGGGGCACCGAGAGGCTCGGCCGTGCGGACCCTGCACTCTGGGGACGCCGCTGCACCTGCCGGGGATCTCGCCTGCCGCTCCGTGTGCCCCCCAACCCCCCGCGCTCGCCCTGGGCTCAGACCCCGCGGCCCTGCGCCCTCGTTCTCCTCCAGGTCCCCGCCTCCGGGCCGCAGCCTGAGAGAGCCGAGCCCTGCCCTAAGGAGCCGCCCCTTCTCCGCCGGGCCAGCCCGGCGCCTAGCGCGGCCCACGGAGCCGCGGATCGGATTGCAACGCGCGGTCATCACCACCATCCCCAGCCCGCCGCGCCCTGGCCGGAATGGGCCGCAGCGTTGGGCCCCTGTGCGCCTGATGAGCGCGGCCCGGGCCCCAGGGACCCGAGCCGGCCACTGCGTGAGCAGGGCCTCATCCGGCTGCGGCCCCAGCTCCGCGGATAAGGGCCGCTGGGCCCGGCCGCTGAGGGCGCGGCCGCTCAGGAGAGACGAGAGGGAACGGCCCCGAGATGGCTCGGCAAGCGGGCGCTTTGGCGGTGGGCGCCTTACACGTGGTGCGGGCCCGGGGACAGCCCCGGAGCTGGTAGCTGTCCGACGCCAGATGGACCTTGACCCGAGCCGCAGCACCGCGTTCGTGCCCAGCCGACACTAGAGGGGCACGCGCGGAGCACGCTCCGGAGGCGCTCGGCCGCGAGGATGATCCCGCTGCGCCGGTTTCGTGCGCTCATCCTGGCGGTGTTCCTGGCGGCCTGCGCGCTGCACATCGTGCTGGACCTGCTGCCGAAGCTGGGACGGCGCGCGGCTCGGCCCTCCGGGGAGCCCGGCTGCTCCTGCGCGCAGCCCGCGGCCGAGGCGGCGGCCCCCGGCTGGGCCAAGGCTCGGGGACGCCCCGGGGAGCCTCCGGCCCCCGCTTCCGCCGCCGCGGGAGACTCGGGCTGGCCCAACAAACACACGCTTCGCATCCTGCAGGACTTCAGCTCCGACCCTTCCTCCAACCTCACGTCCCACTCGCTGGAGAAGCTGCCGCCTGCAGCCGAGCCGGCCGAGAGTGCATTGCGGGGCCCGGATCCCGGCGCCCCGAGACCTCGTGACCCAGCGCACCGGCCGCTGCTCCGAGACCCTGGCCCCCGTCGGTCGGTGCCACCCCCAGGCCCCAGCGGAGACGGCTCCCTCTTGGCCAGGCTGTTCGAACACCCACTGTACCAGGTCGCGGTGCCTCCGCTGACGGAAGACGACGTCCTCTTCAATGTGAACAGCGACATCAGATTTAACCCCAAGGCGGCGGCGGAGAGTCCCAACTGGTGAGTGGGGTGGGGTCCCCTCCGGTGGGTGCCTGGCAGGCCCGATCCCTAAGGCAGCCACGAGCCCTCTGAGGATCAAAGCGGACCTGTGTGTCCCTTCCACATCCAAGGCATTGTGTAAGAGGCCCAGAGCCCCTGGGAAGGGCCGCGGCTCTTTGTCTCCAGATGATTGACTGCCCCCTTGAGAAGGGCTGCGGGCTTGGGAGCTGTTCCGGGTTGCCACCGGCCTGAAGGCAGAGCGGGGGAGGGTCAGTGCTGCAGGTACAGGAAAGCAGAGCTGGCCTGCGTGGCCCTGGCCACTGGCTTGGGTGACATCAGGCAATGAATGAAGGAGGTGGCAGGGCCCCTATCCTTTGCCTGGGGAGCTGCTGGCTGCCAAGCTGTCAGACACGTGGCGGCATTGCTCTGATGGACACGTCAGAAGGTCTGGACAGACCCAGTGATCCAGTCAGTGAGAACAGCATTAGCAGAGGGGCGTGCAGGGCCAGAGAGTCTAAGGAAGGTGCTCTCCCAGCCAGTGTGTGGGCTGCAGCCAGCCTTGGAACAGTGCCAGCTGCAAGGGGGTGACAGCCTCATTTAGGGGGAGACCCATCCCCCTGGAGCATCTCTTGAAACTGTACTGATTTAAAACCCTTCCCCCAAGGCCCTCCTCAGCCACCAAGATCAAAATAAGCAGATGCTGCAACCTAGGGTAGTGAAATATTAACTAGCAGCATGGCCAGAATAAATAACTGCCTGCAAAAAGTTACCCAAGGCACCAGGGGAAAGGCCAGGTTTCCAAAACATTTTAGAAAATCCTTTCTCCTGTGAAATTTGATCAGGCCCAGTGTTTTCTGTCTGAACACACTAAGGGGTTGGTTTGGTGGACTCTGGGCTTTGCCTGCTGGCCAGGTTCAAGGAAATGCTCAGAAACTTGAGAATTGGCGCCGTGGCCTGGACCTGTGGCTCATCGCAGGACAGACAGCCAGTGGCCAGTGAGGGAGCCACCTGTCGTGTCCATCGGGGGACAGGAGTTAGGGCCGAGAGGCCTCACTTGTAGATGAATTAGCACCAAGGAAAGCCCGCTTTTCCCTCCAGTGCAGCAGCACACAGGCCTGCCCTCCCCAAGCGGCCCTGACTCGGGCAGAAGGCAACCCGGCGGATGGCAGGCCCTGTCTTTGGGCCTTGGCTGAAGTGAGTGCCTGCCTCCTTCCTCTCTCCCCACCCAAGACTGATCTCATTACAATTAAATTTAGCCTCTTGCATCACTCCTACCCCAGGTGGTTAGAACTAAAGCCGTTCCCAGGGAGAGTTTCTGACAGACTGGGCGTGTCTGTGACTTGCACACAGTCTGTGGTCAAAGATGAGTTCTTTCTTCTGCCCCCGGGAAGGGCCGACAGCCTCTTGCACCCCAAACTGACATCATGCTTGTCAGGCTGTTTTGGTGACCCCAGGACAGACACGGTGGGGCCTGGTGCTGACGTCCTGGGTTTGGTCCTGCTTTAGTTATAGCTGTCTGGGCGGCTCAGGGGTAAGTAAGCATTATGGTCTCCAGGTATGTTATTAGTTGGTAGAACACAGCCCCAGGAAAAGTGTGGACTGTGCAGCATCCTGCTGGAGCCGGACGGCGCTGAATAAGTGTACGTTCATTTGGATCCAGAGTTAACACCTTGGCACCCGCGGCCAGCTCCCCGGCGCTCTGCTCTCTGCTGACTCTGGGTCACTCACTTCCACAGGCCACCCGGAGGTCCTGAGGACGAAGCGTTCTTACCCACCGGGGAGGCAGCCGTGGACGCCTATCCCAACTGGCTCAAGTTCCACTTGGGCATTAATCGGTACGAGCTGTACTCCAGGCGCAGCCCAGCGGTCGAAGCGCTGCTGGGTGACCTCGGCGCGCAGAAGATAACCAGTGTCGGTAGGTGCCCTCGCTGTGCCTTTCAGAGCGGTCGGCCTGCTGGGCCTGGCAAGCCCAGAAGCGTTTGCCTTGCGGAGCATCACTGCCCGGGAGGTCTACGCCCCCGCTGTCCACACAGAGGCACCCGAAGGCTTTGAGGGCAGGGACCCCCGAGGGCCGCCTTCTGCTGTCCCCAGATGAGTGAGGGCATGGCCATGCCACACAGCCCTTCCTATTGCATGCTGCCTCCCCACCTGAGCAGGGGCACAGCACTTTCTAGGTCACAGATGCCCCCCACATGGGTAAGGAAGGAACAGCCCTGGGGGCCGCGGCCCTCCCTCGGCGTGGCGGGAGACACAGTGGAGCACTGAGTCTTCTTGTGCTGGACCAGCATCCAGGCTCAGCCAGGTGCTCTTGTGAGATCATGTGGATGAGGGTGACCAGGGTGGGGGCCATGCAGCTGGCATCCCAAGGCAGTGCTTTGGGGGTCCTTTGGGACCCGCTGCATCGGACAAGAAAGGGCTCCGGGCACTGGTTTCAGGGGAACATGTCAGCACTCGGGCCTGTGGGCAAGAGTTCGTGAAGGTCCCTGTCAGTCACTGGTGGCTTGGACAGGCAAGGGGGATAGGCTGCGGCCCTGGGGTGGGAACAGTCCCCAGGGGCTTTGCAAGGGCACTTGGCCACCGGGGGTGGAAGGACGGTGGTGGCGGGTGGGGGGACATATGAGTGCAGGTCCCCACGCTATGTCATAGAGCAGGCAGTTCCAGCTGCTTCTTGGTATCTGGTAAGCAGCCCTGATGCTGAAAGGTCACCTGGGTTCTGTCCAGGTGCTGACAGAGGGGATATACATGTGACCTATGACACTGGCAGGGATTTTTCAGAGTTCTCTGGAGGTTTTTGGCTCTCTCTGCCTGGCTTCAGCTGTGTGCTGGGCACTCAGCTAGCATGGAAAGAAGGACTTGCAGCTTCTCCCAGCACGTGACTGTCCACGCTCGGGGAAGGGGACTGGCCAGAGCAAGCTGGTGGTCTCCCCCACTTGCTTCCTGCCCAGAAGGGATGTGAGCACCTCCCCAAGTCCAGCGCTCCCCCCGCCCCCCACGGGAAGCTCAGCCTCCATCCTGTCCCTCAGCCCAGGGCTTCAGGCTATGCTGGGAAGCAGCCGTGTGAATGACAGGACTGTCTGGTAGACATCCCCAGCTGGTGTCCCTGTCACTCCTGTGAACAGCTGAGACTGTGAGAGAAACATCCGGTGCACTGAGTCTGCTCAGCGGGCTTTCCTGGCACCTCCAGTATGACACCCTTTTTCTGGGTGGTGGGCACTTGGGAGTGAGTCCAGCCTCTGGATTCTGCTGCCTCCTGACCTGAGTCCAAGGGGACAGGAAAGACTCACACTGACCAGGTGTAGGTACCACACAGACAAAGTCTAGGAGCGTTTAGAGAAGAGATGACCTCTGGAAGGAGGAACAAGGAGGGCCCTCTGTAAGGGGAGGCACAGACTGTTCTTAAGTGAACTGTAAGCTTTCATCACAGGTCCTTCCACGGGAGGGCGGGGCTATCCGGGACAAAAAATGAGAACAACAGTTTAAAACTAGAAGGGTTTTAGGGAAGTGCAAAATTCCTGTTAAAGAGCCTGCTGCTCCCCGTGTGCACTGCTCTCTGCCTCAGTTTTCCCATCTGTCTAATGGGCTCATGCTGGAGAACGTTGCATCTGACTCTAATAAGATGGTGGATGTGAGCACGCTTGGGAAATGCTGTTGTGCTTTGCAGGGTGGGCTTCCACGGCCACTCCCTTGAGTGCAAATGCAGGGTCTAGGGTAGAGGGAGGGCTGCAAGGACGCAGAAGCAGACCAGCCAGTTCTCGGCACACTGCTCTATGCAGAGGGCAGAGCTCAGGAGCTCAGGGAGCAGCTGCAGGGAGGATGGGCCTCCCAGGCTCCCAGGCAGTTTTGCCGCTCCTGGCATCCTCCGCAGGGGCCTGGCCTTGGGGCACCTCACTCCCTTTGTTTCAACTGTCCTGGGCAGTGGTGCCTAAGCTGCTTGGCATTGCTGTGTGGTGGACAAAGCCCGTGGCTTGGGATCCAGCCACCCCAGCCTTTTGGCTTGGTGTGACCTCGGGTGCCCATCTGTCTCCTACGGGTTGTCTGATCTGACCTCACTCACCCCTAACCCAGTCTGTTCCTTGGGGCGGAGGGTCCGTCAGAGCCAGACTGGTCATTCACCGTCATTCTGCAGGTGTCCAAAAGTGCTGGAAGGTTGACTGATGGGTCCAGGTGCTGTCCCCACCCCCACCCCCCTAGCAGAACAGCAGGCCTGGTGAGAGCCTTGTCCCACCAGTCACAAGCCAAAGTGACTTTGGGCAAATGCATTAACCCCTCTGGCTTCCGGCTGCTCACGGGAACACGGGGATGGTTGTAACCTGGACTCTATAGTTTCTGAAATCCAAATGTAACTCATTTGACAGCAAACCTGACTCAAACTGAACGTACGTGGGACAAACCCTAAATCAGTGAGGCTCTTCATGCACCCTCGTTTTTCTCCCTTGGGGTAAATGTGCACACATCCTGAGGAGACTGGAGTGAGTTTAATTACAGGGCTGTGCCCCAGGCTGTTCAGGGTGACACGTGACACCGGTGCCTTTTGTCATCTGAAGTTTTCGAAATCCCTGAACACTTCTGCCCCCTGGAGATTTTGAGGAAGGACGTGATCCCCAGAGACGTCCTTCAGGGGGTGTTGGGAGGCTTCGTGGGTAAATAGACAAAGAGCTGCAAGCAGCACCAGGCAGCCCTGAGAGGGCAGAGCCCCTGTGCCCGGGGTGGCCGGTGCAGCCGGGCCGGCTCCTGGAGAAGGGCCGCAGCCCACACTTGGCCCCCGTCTCCCTGCTGCCTCGGGCCTAAACGCACCCAAGTAAGATCACAATTGTGGGAAGGCCCCTCACCTGTGAGCAGAGTGCTGCCCACACGCCGCTCAGGTGTCCAGGCCGAGGTCTGCAGGCGGCAGGAGAGGAGCTGGCCCAAGGCCAGGTGGCACTGTCCCTTGGTGCCCTCTACTGAGTGCACACTTTCCGGCAGGTGGCCACCCCCACATCCAGCTGGACGTTTGGTTGAAAACCCAGCTGAGAGAGACAGCCCCTGGCTATGGCCCCTGGCTTAGCAGGTCCAGCTGGGCAGGTTTGGAGACTGGGGTCCATAGATAGGAGCTATGTGCTGCTGGTGGCGAGGCCCCTGCCCTTGCCCCTGGCATTGCTGTGACCTGGAGGACCCTCGGGAAGCCTGGACGGCAGCCCCTTCAGGGGAGCCCAGAGGCTGCCTCAGAATTCAGAGCACGAAGTAGAAGAAAAGAAAGACATGGAAGTCACAGTGACCCATGGTGGTAGCGTAAGAAAGATTCTAAATTTAAAGAGCTGGAAATCCAACCCACCTTCTGACGGCCATTCTACAAATAGGGAAACTGAGGCCTCCAAGAGGGACGCTGCGCTGGCACATCTCTGCCTCCTCAGCCGGCTGGCCCGGGCTGGCCACTTTTATCTTTGACTTGCTCATCTCATTACTGAACGGAGCTGGAAATGTAACGGAGCATGATGCTTGCAAGGTCCCCACAGGTTTCTCTCAGGATGATTCTGCTAAGTGCCCAGCTTAGAACCGCGCATGAAGCCAGCAGAGTACTCACCGTGGCTCCTGCCGCTTGGAACGTTTTCACCCCTGAAAAGGCTTGAGTCGTCACCTCCTCTGTTCAGCAGGAAATCAGGCATGTCGCGCGTCTGCTCAGGGATGAGAATTAAGTCGCCATCATGCACAGTTATGGACGCAAAGAACAAACGGCTGAGTGAACGAGTCTGTACTTGGAAAGAAGGAGCCACACTGGCCTGAGGATGGGCCACCTCCGGCCGGCAGTGCACAGGGCAGGGGCAAAGCCGGTCGGGGCCTGCACAGCAGAGAGCAGCTCAGGAGGGACAGGAGTCCTGGGCACCGATTGGCCCAGCTGGGATCCACGACTGGCTGGCCCCCAGGAGCAAAGGCTGCTGCCGGGGCCGCGCTCGCTCGGCCGCTGCCCCGGGTTCCCGGGGACCGCTGGTTCTAGTCAGAGGGGGGCTCCTCAGGAAGGCAGTTCCAGCCAGAAAGCTCCCCCTTGCACCTCGGGTCCCAGTCTTCAGGACCTGGCCTGGGCCTGGAGAAGGAGAGCTGAAAATGCCCAGTTCGCCTGACGGACATGGAGGCCCAGTGCTGGAGGGGCCGTAGACCATCCCAGAGCATGACTGTGAGGGCGCGGGAGGGGGCCGCAAATAGCTGAGCCCTCCCCAACTCTCCTCCCAGCCTCTAGTGCAGGGGTGTCCAAACTTTTTTTTCAACGTTTTTCACCAAGGCCATATGCGGTAAAATACACCAACAGCCGGGCCACTCACTCGAGGTGAAGTACGTCTTGCCTCACCTGGTTTATTTAAGTAAACTAAATACATTTTTGGAATTTTCTGCGGGCCGATTAACAATGGGTTGCGGGCCGCAGTTGGCCCGCGGGCCGCAGTGTGGACGCCCCTGCTCTAGTGGAAGCTCCAGAAGCGAATCCCACTAGGTGTTACCCCAGCATCACCCCGCCCGCACCTCTCCACTGGGCAGACGGCAGCTGCGGCCCCAGAACCCAGCACGTGTGTCTTCCAGTTGTGTTCCTTCCAAGTCTAGGACTGGTTTCCACCATGGCAGTGTGGTCATTTCCCTTTTGAGTAAATATAATTTTCAAAATGAAAGTGAGCTATCTCTAGGGGAAGCATGGCACCGACAGCAGTCCAGGCTGGCGGCAGTCACGGCCCAAACACCCAGGGTGTTGTGCGGTGGACAGAATGTGCACAGGTGAGGCGGACAGGACACCTGCCAAGGCCCAGAGCGCAGGCCGCGGTCACTCAGCCTCTCCCGGCCCGTCAAGTGGGAGCAGACACCCATGCTGCTTGTCCCCTCAATGCCAGCCCCAGGCGCCATCACCGATGTGAGTGGACGCACCCCAGCCCTCTCCATGAGCCCAGGTTCTCAGTGGCCAAGGTCAAGGCCAAGGTAGAAGAAGCCCTGCATGGCCACCCAGGAGTGGGGGACACTGTCAACCTCCACTCCCCATAGGGTGAGGAAGGCGGGGTGAGGAAGAACAGGTGACCTAAATGCTCCTGGTGTCACACTCTCCAAATCTGAGCCGTCCTTGGGCAAGGCCCTCACTTCCTCGGACCCTTAAACCAAGGCAGTGGCTGTGAAAACACCTGTGACCCCTAATGACAGCCTTGCTTCACATTGACATGACCTTGGCCAAGGGTGGTGACGTCAGAGACTCCCATTGGAGGCCGGGCAGCGCCTCCCGCGTGGACGTGTTTGTGTGGTCCACAGATCTCTAAGAAATGGGATCAGTGCATTTGAAAGTGAGGAGGTGGCCCATCAAAATACAGTTGAGGATTCTCATTCGGGATGAGGGGACCGGTGGTGCTGGCTTTGGTGTCCACAGGAAAGAAAGGGCTGAGTGGTAGCTGTGCCCAGTGTGCAGGACCCAGGTCTCGTCCCGAAAGGATCGAGGGGGCACAGGATGAACCAGGGGCACATCACAGGGTCCTGTGTCTCCCGCGCCTTGTCCCCAGCTGGGCACGGGGGTGTTGGGGCTCCAGCCCAGGCGTCACACCTTTCTCCTTGGTTCTCGGTTTCACTTGCTCTTTCCTTGGTGGGGGACTCCTAGGGCGTGGCGGCATCTGTGGGGATCTCCTGAGGGGCACATCCAGTGGTTTTCATCCTGCGCTTGGTCCTGGGGAAAGTTGGTGAGCAGTGCACGTGGGCTAAGAGCTTCATCCCATAACACACTATGGTGACCTATTCATGTATGTTAACATGTAGAAATGATGCATGTTCTCAATGACCATTAATCAGTGTTAATTAATAGGGCACATTGACACAGAGCTGGGGGGATGGCCCTCCGGGGACGCCGGGAATGACTGAGCTGACACCACAGTCCGTACAGTGGGACCCTCTGGTGGGAGGTGGGCTGGGCAGATAGGCAGTGGAGGGGAGAGCTTGTACAAGAGGCGCCGGAGGGTGTGGTGCTGCTGGGTGTTGTGGAGACGGCCTGGGTGCCCTGCGTGCTGCTGACGACGGCGGTGTGTGGGGAGAAGGCAGCAGATGGCTGAAGGGGACTTCCGGGCACGTGGCTGCTGGGTGTCGCCAAGACAACCCGGCCTTAGCCTGGCTTCCTGCCCGTGGTGGGCTTACCCCTCAGTTGGGTCCCTCCCTGGGGCTGTGGTTGGCCGGGCTTTGTTGGATCTCTGTCCACAGGGACACGTGCAGACCCATCCGGGTGAGGGCACATCCAGAGGCTCTCGCCCAGGGCCTCTGTGGGCACCTCCTCTGAGCACCACTGCTCTCATGACACCTCCCCTCAGCTCTGGGCAAGGTGTCCTGAGTCACGACTCTCGCTCTGTCTTAAGAAGAAACCCCAAACTTACACCGTCCCTCTCAGGCCTGCGCGGTGTCCTGGCTTTGTGCCCTCAGCCTGCGGACGCGTCTGCCTCTGGCCCCACCCCAGACCAGTACCTTGGCTTTGCCAGGACATCAGGCGTGGGTGTGTGGGTTTCTGTAGGGAGACTACACCACTTTTAGAGCAGAATCCCAGCTGTGTATCTGAGACTGCAGCCTGGCCGGGTGCATGGCGGACATCTGTGGGAGGGCACAGACCCCAGACAAGAGAAAGATGGTGCCCAGGGCAGGTCGCAGGAGGCTGGCGTGTCTGGACTCCTCCTCAGTTGCTGGGAGAGTCTGATGCCCTGACTTCTAATGACGTATTTGCTCTGTGGGAGGAGCTGGTAATCCACTGGGGCAGCAGTGCAGATGGGACTTGCTTCCAGAATAAGAACGATTAAAGGAACCAGATTTGCATACTGTTTTGTTATTAAGAAAAATCAGGACTATAAGCCCTGGTAAGAGCTGGTGTACTGTCTCTCATTGGCCCAGGAAGGAATAACTAAATCCAGTGACCCCAGTTATTAAATGGATGTTGGGGACATCAAATGGGGCTGAATCATGCCATTAATTTTTTTTAATAATCACTGCTGTCTCCATCTTACTGAAAACATAATAAGTGTTCATTGTAGAAATTTAGAACACACAGATAAGGGCGAAAGGGAGTTAAAATCCTCGGCCGCTCTCTCTAAGGAGAGGACTGCTGAGCTTCGTCTCCTGTCTGCGCCCCGTCTCACACTCACTCACCCACTTACCACCTTTCACAAGAGAGCCATTCAGGGAGCCTCATGCGCTCTCGGCCTAAGGATCAAACAGAAGTCCTGGCACCGCTAAGAGGGCTGACGACTCCGTCTCGAGAGATTATCGTGCAGTGTCCATCCACCCCCAGGCCCAGGCACTCTTGGGGATTTCCAGTGTTTTGGAGTGGGGTGGCAGTTGTTGGTGGCTTTGTTTTCCTGAAGGCGCACAGGCTGGGAGAGCTTCACTGACAGACCAAGTCCCGCACTGATCTTGGGGCTGTGACTCAGGGCCCCTTCAGACCCAGCCAGGCTGTCCCGCCAGTGGCTGGGGCAGATGCTGCATAGGAAGGGATTGGGACAAGTGGCCGGGCTGGAGCCTGGACACAGTGTCTGGCCTTGGTGCCCACAGAGGCCATGGGAGCCACTGAAAACGTGCAGGGAGCTCAGACCTCCTGGTCGTTCTTTGCAGCTTGTGACAATGTGCCGTTTGAATATGCCCCGTGCTGGCACCCCTGTAGAGGTGGTGGTGGTGTCCTAGGAGATGGGTGTCATCCCCATGTCACCCGTGAATGGAACCCTGTGTTGCCAACTCCAATAGTTTGTCTTGACCTCCTATCACACTCCTGTGGAGGAGGCTGCGCAGTGTCTCGAGCCCCCTTTAATAGAAGGGAAACCGAGATTAGGAAGAATGGGTTCCGAGGGTGCCCAGCCACAGGAAGCTGCGCACATTCTGCTCGGGCCTCACGGCTGCCCCACGACAAAGCCCTGCAGTACGGCTCCCTCAGGTATGACACCCTGTCTGTTTTCGTGATCATGTCCACCCTTCTCACCTCGGCTCTTTCCCAGACCCCAGTAGCCCCTTCCTGACCCTGAACTGTTCTCATGTCCCAGGGCTTGGTCCTGGACCCTCGTTCACCACACTCTGCCCCCATGTGAGCTCCTCCATCCGCAGCCTTTGGTCATCTGTGTGGATGGTCCTCACATTTGTACCCACAGCCCAGCCTGCTCGCACAGGGTCTCTCCCGAGTCACCCCAGGCTCTGAGGCCGTGATCTTCTCCTCCAGGCTGATTGCTGCTGCATCACCCAGCCACTCCCGCTGAAACCCGAGGGTCATTCTAGGTCCCTCTCTCCTCCACAACCCACACCCACTCCACCAAATGTTTCCTCAGACTCCCAGATTTCTCCTGAATTTTCCCATTTTCGCCGTCTCTGTCCTCATCAAAACCACCACCGGCTGCCCGACCTCCCGTCCTCCACCCCGGAGCTAGGCCCCTATGCAGCGGGACGTGGGGGGAGGGCAGCACCCACCTGGGTCTCAGTCACTGCTGCCGAGCACCCACCTCTCCTTGGCTGGCGAGACCCCGCTGAGACCTGCACACATGCTCAGGCGTCCTGGCCACTGGATGGGTGGGACCCCGAGTGCTCCCAGGGCTGGAGATATGTCCTTCTAGGCCTGTGCATTTCCCCTGCCTCCCAGCGCCTGTCTGTGACAGCAGCTGAAATGTCACCTCCTGGCCTGTGGCTCGTGCACCAGAGCCTACAGTCATTGAGGTGCCCGTGGTTTACTGGTGTCCTGCTCAGTCGAGCATGGACTCTGGGGGCCACTGTGCCTTGTTCTTCTTGGTCACTCCTGTGATATCAGCATGGCCAGTGGTATGGACACAGAAGGCCTTCCATGAACACTGGACAGGCCGTTGCATGGCCTGCCTTGGGTGGCCTGGAGCCCACCCCTTGCAGAGGTTGGCCAGCTGAACTCCTGGGGCTGCCACAGCCAAGCTGCCCGCATGGAACCCTGAGTACCTTCCATCCGCAGTCAGGGGAGAGCAGGTCCCTTCATGAAGTCTTTAGGCTTCACAGCTGATAGGAAGCCAGGGCAGTGCTTCCAGAGGCTTCCACCCATCATGGCGTCCTCTGGAGGCCCTGGGAGCCCCCTTGGATGTGAGGAGCTTCCAGCCAAGGGGTCTTCAGGGTCTCCTCACATTAACCCTGCTCAAGTTTCCTCGAGGCACCAGAAATGTAGACGGGGCCCTCAGTGGTGTGTGTGGAAGTGTGTGTGGGTGTAGGTGTGGGTGTGAGTAGGTGTGGGTGTGAGTAGGTGTGGGTGTGTGTGGGTGTAAGTGTGTGGGTGTGTGTGGGTGTGACCCATAGAATGTGGTGAAAGCCTTGGCATCAAGAGGTCCTGGGCGCTCTGTAAACCTGAAAGAAGCTCCTGGGGGCGGTGGCATTGCTGGTAGGGTCACGCCTGGCCATTCTAGAACCCAGTTTCTTCATGGGTGATAGTGGGACAGTTTGGCCACAACACCTGAATGAGGGGAGGGCATGTGTCAGCGTCCTTGTAGGAAACCCCTATAAGGGGTTTCCTGTACACCCCCCCCCAGGCAGAAGGGGGCCCTGACCACGTCCAGGGGCCCAGGTTGGGGGGTGGGGGCAAGTACAGAGGTAGCCTCGCTGCCTGCAGAGGGGGTGGGGCAGCAGGTGACCCTGTGTCTTTTACCCCTGCAGCCATGAAGTCGGGGGGCACTCAGCTGAAGCTCATCATGACGTTCCAGAATTACGGGCAGGCGCTGTTCAAACCCATGAAGTAAGTGCCAGGTGCTGGGTGGGCCTGGGGTGCAAGGTGCGCAGAGGGACCCGGAAAGGGGTCCGAGCTAGGGCGGGGGCTGTAGCAGCCACTGTTTCTGGTGGGAAAGGCGATGCTTCCCCAGTGGTGTTTTGGGGTGAACCAAGGGTGAGCGCTCCCGGCTTTCTCCCCGTCCTGGCAATGTGGGCAGCACGGGTCTCTCCCCCTGACCGCCTCCCACCCCCATCCCTGCTAAACGGCTGGATCATTTCTACCCTAGCGAGAGTGACTGTTTTACACAAGGCCCCCCCACCCCCCGAGTGTGGACACTGAAATGCCTCTGAAGGAGGTGACTCTGGCTTGTGCAGCACGTGTCAGGGTCACAGAGTCCCCGTGAAGGGTTAGCAGGCAGAATTGTTCGGTTTGGCAGGCCATGCGATCTATGTGGAGCTGTGGAGGGCAGAGGGCGGCTTCACACTCGGATGCTGCGTCATGACAAGTGACAGGTGGGCCTGGGTCCTTCCACTGAGAGACAGTGGCTGAAAACATGCTTAAGGCATGGCCTCTCGTGTTAGTGGCTGCAGCCTCCAGTCTGGAAAAGCATGTCCAGTGTATTCAGAGCCGCTGGGGAGAGTCCCCTGAGGCCAGGAGGGCTGGCCTGTTCCTCTGAAGGGTCCCTGCGTGAGTCTCTGAGATCACATGTCACCTTGAGGAGTCAGGACACCAGCTGCGGGCAGCACCAGTGCTGAGCTGCGATGGCCTGGGCTGGGCTCTGTGCTGATGGTCACACACCCTGTTGGTCCTTCAGCGCCTCCACCAGTTAGAGGAACTGGCTCATTCTGCCATGTAAAGAAGACAGAACCGGGGCTTGGCGTCGCAGTACAGATCACCCAAGGTCGAACCCAAGCCCGGAGTCCCTAAGTCAGGGTGCCGCCCTCCCCACATGGGCACCGGCACCTCCACGGTCCCAGGAGGAGCTGAGCATACAGGCCTGTGGCCTGGCAGGTCCTGACAGCCAAGCTCCAGAGCTCCCGGGAGAAGCTCAGGCAGCTCACATTGGCCCCCTTCTGCCCGACCTCGCAGCGGACAGGATGTCAGCCCGGCCTCACCAGCAGCTGAAGGCCAAGGCCACAGATGGACAGTCTGGGTGGGGCTTGTGCCTGCCCTCAGCAAAGGCCCGTGTGACCACTGGGTCGAGTGGGGAGGTTTGAGGCCCAGGTTGAAGCCATAAAACGGTTGAGAACCCCAAGGCAGTTGGGGAGACAGGTCTGGAAAGGAAAAGGACGTGTTCATGGCGTACCAGCTAGATGGCCAGAGTCAGCCAGGTGATTGGCGTCCGGAGGTCAGCTGAGGCTGTGGCCCCCGCACACGGCGCAGTCCTGGGCAGGGGGCTCCAGCCGGGCAGGGCAGGTGCCAGGGTCCCTGCCCTTCCTGGCCTGGTCCTCCCACCGTTTCTTGGGGTGGGGCCGAGGCATTCCTGATGCCCGCTCCTCACCTGCTGACCAAACTCTGAGTCTGGTGTTGACGAGTCCCGTGGCCGGCAGCCACTGCTCCCCTGATGATGCTCCCCGATCATGGCCAGTGGCAGGACCCAGGGCCTGCTCCCTGTCCCCCAACAGCTGGGGTTTGGATGTGAGAAAAACGGTGGTTTATAACTGTTGCATTAAAAAGTTAAAATCCACAATTAATAGTTCTCTAAGAAAACTGCGCTTCTGTGAACTCATAATCTTTGTAAATTGTTGATAGAATATCATGAGTTAGTTACTGGTAGTATTTTTCCTCCGAGATCATGAAGGAAAAGTTGGGAGGGTCTGGAAGAGGCCAGTGGGGTCCTTTGTGTGGTGTGTGGGTGAGTGTTTATAGTGTGGTTGTGACATATTTTTAATAGGGGTTGGAAAACCTATAACAGCACATCAGCCTGTGAGTCCCTGGATATTTTTCTTTCAGTGTTAAAGTGATAAGGTTTTTTAACAGCTTTATCAAGATATAACTCACATGTCACACAGGTCGTGCACATGGGCTTGCAGTGCAGGGGCTTCCATCACCACAGTCAGTCTAGATGCTTCTGCCTGAAGCTCTGCAAAGAAGGTCCTCCCTTACCGTCGTCCACAGATTCTGCAGCTTTAAGTGAAACGATGTGTAATGAAACTAGGATCACCACAGGCTGAGTGACAGAAATGAGAGTTACATTCCTAGGGCAGCTTGTCAGCGTCACTAGAGCGCCAACTGTCCAGCTGCCACCCTTGCCCCCAGTTCCTTCTGGCCGTCCTCTCTGCCTAGACAACCAACCGCTCACGCACTTCCTGTCCATGGATTTACGTCTTCTGGAATTCCTAACAAGAGGATCATAGAGCACGTGTCCCTTGTAACCAGCCTCTGTCACTCAGCATCACGTCCTCATCCATGTAGTCGCGGGTGTCAGAGCCTCACTGCTTTTTTTCAAAGGCCGAATGGCAGCCCAGTGTGAGACGGGCCACCTTTACTCATATATCCTCACTTAGTGGGCATCTGGCTTAGTCCCACGTGGGCTGTATTATCCTGCTGCTGTGGACACTCACGGGCCAGTTTTTGAGTGAATGTGTGTTTTCATTTCTCTGGGGTAGGTACCTAAGAGTGGAGCTGTACGTTATCTAGTAACTAAACTGACCGCTCGAGGGGCTGCCAGCCTGTTTCCGCGGTGCTGGCACCACTCTGGGACCCCACCAGCCATCTCCACTAGCTCTTACCACGATTTCCCCTCTGATCACAGCCATTCGTGGGTATGAGGTGGTGTCTGCTTGTGGACCTGACTTGCATTTCTCTGGGGCATCTTTTCATGTGCCTGTTGGCCATTCGTGTATCTTCTTCAGAGAAATGTCTATTCAGGTCTTTTGCCGTTTTTAGTTGGGTTGTCTTTTTGTCAAAGGGTTGTAAGAGTTTCTTATATGTTTCGGATACAAGACCCTTATCACATGTGTAGTGTCCTTTGAAGCACAAGTTTTTAATTTTGAGGATGTCGATTTGTCTGTTGTTACTGCTTGTGCTTCTGATGTGGTATTTAGTTTTAATACTGAAAAGTGTGTATGCAATGAAAATGGCGTGTAGATGATGGGTGTGGCTGAAGTTTTGAAGGACCGGTGTGTCCACAGAGCCAGCAGGCCTGGCAGGGCCGTTCTCGTGAGACCTCCTTCCCCTCGCTGGGACTCAGTTTACCCATCTGTCAGCAAAGGCAGTATAGGAAGAGGTCTTGAGGTCTAAACCCCATTGGATTGGTTCAGCAGATAGGGTACCAGGTCACCTGCAGGACACTGGATGGTGGGACACACCAGAGAGTAGAGGCTCTTTGCAACAAATTTCAACCTGCTTCTTGGAAAGGACCCTTGCAGGCATGCCCACAACCCTGGCTGTGACCACCTCCGAGCAGAAATACTCGTTTAGCCACCCCACCAACACTGACCAAGCCCCGGGACAGACCCAGCTCTGCTGCTGCCCAGGGCAGGCAGACGGCAGTGTGTCTCCACCACTGCAGCCCTGGGAGCACAGGGCCTGGCTCACAGGTGGCGTCCGGGCTGTGCACACACGGCCTAGAGAAGTCCCAGGAGGCAAGTGCTCAGTGCCCTTGTGCAGTGGGCAGCAGGCTCCCCTGCTGTCCTGCTCTTGACTCCTTGGTCCGGAAGAACCAGGTGTGGCCTGGGGTGACAGCTGTGTCTGCAGCCTCAGCTGACGCGTGTCGGCTGCTGTCAGCATGGGAGGGCCACCCCCCACCTCCCTTCTCTGTCCCTCCTTTCCTTCACGTCTCTGAGGCCACCGTGCTGGGTTGTGTGTCACCCCTGAGAAAACTGCTTCCTCACCTCCACGTGCTGATTAGGGCCTGACAGTCTCTGGAGGGACAGGGTCACAGGGCAGCTGGCAGGCCCTTTGCACAGCCAGTCATGTGGCCGTTGGTCTCAACTGTGTCTCAAGGAGGAAGACATTAGGATCAGTGTGAGCAGGGTGTGGGCCGCAGGCCAGGGCTGAGTCCAGAGTCTTGGGTGTGAGGCTGGGCCAGGTGGTCGCCGTCGTCACTGAGAAGTTGGTCCCGCCCCTTTTCCCAGCCGGCTCTGAGCACTGTGCGTAGTGACGAGGACTTAAAACTTGGATGTGTCTCCTGTTTGCTGCTCAGCTGTGTTCACAGTGCACGGGGCAAGGCCCCCAGCCCAGCAGGTCCCATCTGCCTTGGTTTACCTGCTCTCTGCCAGGCCAGGACTTGGCCCAGTGGCTGAGGGTGAAACTCAGCTCTGTGTCCTATGATGCCCAGGACCTGTCCTCTGCCATCTGCTTCGTGTGTGTGTGTGTGTGTGTGTGTCTCCCACAGAAACTACCTGTGAACAGCTGTTTGAGGCCCAGGAATTCCTCATAGCTGAGATGCATAAACAGAGGCGGCTACAGAAAGCTTTTGGGGACAGCGTTTCTCAGTGCGGAAGCCCGGGCCCCCTGCCCCGACTGAGTGTGACCTGCCAGGTCTGACCTCCAGCACAGGCTGGAGAGCTGGAGCCCTGTCTGTCTGTGTTCACGGTGCTGGGTGCCGGCAGCAGAGCTGACACAGCCCCTCAGGTGACAGCTCAGGTCGGCGGGTGGATGACCTTGGGAGAAGACCTGGAGCTGGGCCTTGCATAAGGAGGAGGGCTCTCCCTGGGGGCGGGAACACTTCTAGCTCATGTCCCACACACTGAGGCTTGGGCAAATGAACGGGTTTTGAGGACCAGGGACCAAGCGGTTAGCAGTCTCCAAGTATTTGAGTTCTTCTGATAAATAATTCATGTTTTGTCCCCACTGGTACCCTCACTCAGCCCCAAAGATAAACAGATGGCCCAATAGCTAGTCGCTGGGTAGGGCCCGCAGAGGCCCAGGCCTGGCCAGAAGGGGACAAGGGCCCTTTTGTGGCCACACTCAGCTTGGGCCGGCCTCCAAGCCCGCTCCTGCTCTCACTCTGACTTTCAGGCGCTTCAGCCCCCTCCCCCATGGGGCCACCGGGCCAGGATCCTTAGTCAGATTCTAACCTGCTCCCCCGAAGCCCGTGTCCCACGTGGGCTCAGAGCTCCCGGGCCCCAGGCTGAGATGGGGCCTCCCTGAAAAGCTGTCCCCTTGCAGATCTCAGTGGTTAGGTTCCTCCCTCTGCTGTGCTCCCCCCCCCACCCCCGACCTGGCTCAGTCACCAGTGTCTACTGCAGTGAACTGAGCAGTGAACAGGACGCAGAAGGTGCCACCTGGCGTGGCCATGTAAACAGATAAGCACGGACATTTCCGAGGGTAAATCGTGGCGAGGATTCAAGCTGAGCGACGTGGCAGAGATGGCCTAGGGACAGGCAGGGCCT
Source organism: Rhinolophus ferrumequinum (assembly GCF_004115265.2). Lineage (NCBI taxonomy): Eukaryota > Metazoa > Chordata > Mammalia > Chiroptera > Rhinolophidae > Rhinolophus > Rhinolophus ferrumequinum. The sequence goes on along the minus strand of NC_046307.1, from coordinate 44,756,229 downwards.
ATCCGTGAACCACGGCGTACCTGGGTCCCTCCCCCAGACACCGCCTGCAGAGCCCGCTCTGGACCGTGTGTAGAGGGCAGCATTTATGCTGAGGCCCGGATGGGGAAACCCAGGTGGGAAGGTCAAGAGAACATTCCAGCAACATCCACATGTAGGGCCCAAGTCTGAGATCAGGGGCTCACGGCGAGCGGGGGCCAGGCATGGGGCGGCCCTTTGACAGGCCAGGCCCTTTGACAGGCCAGGCCCTTTGACAGAACGAGGCTTGATGGCAGTCGGCTCATTTTCTCAGGGGCTCCCTGGGTGCACAACGAGTGTCACACCAGGGTTGCAAGGGCAGAAGGGCGGCCTTGGTGGTGGGCTGGGTGGGAGCTGGATCTTTGCGTCTGGGCTTCAGTGAGTGAGGAGGACTCGGTGGGGCCATCCGGGGGCTGGTACCCGTGTGTGGGGGACGCATGAGGTACGGCCGTGCAGGGCTTGGGGGCCGTGTGGCGACTGCAGGGGCTGTGCAGAGATCCAGTGTGTTCTGGGGAGGCTCCCAGGCTGTGGCGATGCGCGGGAACGGAAGCAGAACCAGGACCTGCCTGTGGGAGACAGGCCAGCTCGGGTCTGACAGATGCCATTTAGAGGCCGTTTACCTTACAAGCTCCCAGTGCAGGACACAGGTTGCCTCCAATTTCATGGATTAGTTTCATATTCAGAAAAAAATAGACTTTATTAATCGAAAACAAATAAGCATCAAAACCCATAACAGGCTTTTGAGAGTCTCCTGAGCCTCCCATGGTGTCTCGGCAGCAGGACGATGCCCGTGGCCCAGGGGCGGATCTGAGGCCGGGCGGCTGGGACCCCAGAGCAGCCCCTGGCTCCCTGCCTGGAGGCAGCGTCAGAAGACCACTGTCCACTGCGTGTACCACCATCACCAGGAACCAGCTGGATTTTAACGAGCTCGATGAGACAACGGCAGAAGAAGCATCTGGGGGGCTGCTTCCTGAAGCACGACATGGATGGGCCTTCCAGAAGGATCCCTGGAGAAGGGTCTTCTCCAGCACCGATCCCCACTGCGCTCCCCAGGGCCCACTGCAAATCTTTTCTCTGGGACCCAAGTGTCCCCACGTCCAAGTGTGGAGCACACGGTGGCTTGCTCTGCCCGCGTCAACTGGGCTCTCCAAAGCTGCAGAAAAGGCTGGCTGGGCACCGCCCACCCAGAGAATCCTGTGCGTCCCACCTGAGAGGGCCTGAGGGGCAGGGACTGCAGCGGCAACATCACCCTTAGGCCCAGGGAACACGGCCTGAGGGTTCTCAACACGCAGGGCAGCCTGCGCAGCACCTGCCCACTCACAGACGGGGCCAGAGGCTCAGGGCCGGAATCACCCCCCATGCACAGAGCTGCCGAGCTGCGTGGAGCCAGCGAGCAGCACGGGCGGCCATGCTGGCCCTGCACCCGGCCCGAGTCCACCAGGCCGCCTCTGCCGGTTCCCCACCCTGTAGATTTACCTGCAGCCAGAAGGGCACTAACCAGGCAGACCACAGAAGGTACATCTGTCTCCCCTGAGCCTCTTTGGCAGCTGGAAATGCCTTCGCATAAAATAAAAGGGAAGGAAACTATTGGCAATTCTGTGATCGTCACAGAGGCCCCGCAGGGAGCGCTCAGCGTCGTGGGCCCCGCACCTGCTGCACTCACTCCGGCAGAGCCCAGGCCTCTCCCCACCCTGACCTGTCACCCGGCCGCCCTCCCTGACTGTGGCAAACGTTTCCTTGGGGGCTTCTGGAAAAGATTATTCCCTTTGTTTAAAATCAAAGCAAGCAAGTCACTTTTTCCGAAAACATTCTCCTAAACAGCAGTATCGAGAGAGTCTTTCTGTGCTTTTCTCTGGTTATTACAGTCTCTAGGTTGCCTGCTAGTGTGTGGCCGTCATTCTAATTGTCATGAAAGGGAGGGAAGGTTAAAAGGCGGGGAAAGAAAATGTGGTCTTTATTTTCCTTGTACTGGGAGGAAAATGAAAGTCGGTGTGATCAACTTCCAAGAGCAGTGTGATCAGGTCTGGTGGTTTGTTATGCCCCAAAAGGAAGTTTTGCAGACGTCCTTATACAAGCCGAGAGAAGGGGCGGGATGCGAGCCCTATCCCCTGCGTCTGGTTTATTTTTCCTTCTGGAAAAACAACATCACAGCAGTGGTCTTGCTACTAAATGTCTGACCCATGGTTGACAAGCTAGGAGCTCAGTGACACCCTCATCTTTTTATTACATCTAAATAAAATGACAAACCCAGAGGGGCTTGGATACAGAAGGGAGACACGCGCCTGTCTTCTTTGGGCGCCTGGGGAAGCCGCACTCTTTTCCTCTTTAATGCCACTGCTTTCTCACACCCATGGAAACTGGAGGAGCTGACGGGAGGGTGTTTGAAACAGCAGATCTTAAAACTCGAAGTAGATCTCCCCCCTTTGCTTTTGAAATCAACTCAAAATCATTGCAATTATTTTTAAATAGAAAAGACCTCAGACTTTCTTTACAGTTAGAAATTTTGTTTCACTCATTTTAAAATCGGTTTTCTTTACATTGAACGTAAGCGGTTTAAGAGTCTCTTCTGAGTTAGTTTTCCCACCCAGCTAACAAAATGAGCGACTCTTCCGAGGGAGCTGGGCTCTTCGCTGGACTCTGGGGGTCCCCGAGCCCTTTGCTAGAACAGTCGGGGCAGGTGATCTCAGCAAGCGCAAATCGATATTCTTTCATCCTCACGTGTTTACTGTGCACCCACTGTGTGCCAGGCCCTGCTTTAGGCAGCAGCAGACAGCTCGTGAGCCATAGTCCAGCAATACGTCACTTCAGAGTGGGAAACACCAAGAGCACGAAAGCAGGTGATGGCTGAGACCGGGGTCAGCAAGCTTCTGTGAAGGGACAGATGGGTGACGGTTTCACCTGTGCAGGCCAGACGTCCCCCGTCACTACTCGACTCTGCCATCAGCATGAGAGCAGCCATAGGCGACACACAGACTCCAGCATGCGCCAACAAAACGTGGCTTACAAGTCAGGTGATGGCTGGATTTGTGCACTGGGTTCCTGACCTCCACCTGTGAGTGGGACATCTGTTTGTTAGAAAATCTGGTCAAGGAGGGTGACACGGAAGACCAGGGCCAGAGTTTCTGGGCCAGGGGACAGCAAATCCAAAGGGCCTGTGACAGTATAAGGCAGATGGCAGGAGACAAGATGAGGCGCAGGGCAGGGCAGGGGCAGCCTCATGCTGGGTGGCAGGGGCAGTGCCCTGGTGGGTCAGCAGGAAGCCATGATCTGTGGAACGTTGGACAGTCGGGCTGGACACAGGGTGGACGGGTCCCGTAGGCAGAAGGTCCCAGAAGAGGTCACCAGGCAACCACACTATGTCCTCGGTGGTGGGGGCCTCATGGAGAACCCTGGCATGCTTAGTTCACCCACCTGTTGCAGAGAATGAGAGGGAGCCCTGCAGCCTGTGTGTGAGCACCGCAGCTGTGTGCGTCCGGCCGCAAGAGTGTGTGCCCTGCTGCCTGCAGACACGTCTCGGCAGGTCCTCGTGAGTGGCCTCTGGCTCACAGGGTTTGGGGTGGCGGTCTCCTTGCACAAAGGGCTGCGTGAGGCCCACCACTCTCTGGGCCTCCATTTCCCTTCTGTGCTCAGGGCTCTCGGGGGCCGAGCTGTGATGAGGACACCCCAAAACAGCCTGCACCCTGAGAATTGCCAGCTGCCCTTTGTGCTGACTTTGACCTGACAGTGTGCTGCTGCTTTGTTCCCTGGCTCCTGCGTCCACATTCGACTGACGTCAGCTAGGCCGTCCCGCCGTGCGACCCGCTAACCAGGCAGGCACGTGGCTTGACTGTGTGGGGACGCTTAGCCCTGCCCTGTCCACACAGGCCTGGTGGGGCAGTGCATGCGGGTACTGGGCAGAGGGTATTTGTACCTCCTGGAGGTGTCACCCTCGGCTGCCCACCTGCCAGTCTTCTCAAAGGGAGCGGAAGGTGGATCTGTGCCCTGTCAGCCTGGAGGGGGTGGGGTCAGTGCCGGCCCCTCTCCAGCAGCTGGTTCCCTAGGTGTCCAGTGGCGAGGACATGGCCAGCCCCCCAGGGGCACCATGCATTGAAGCAGAGCCTCAAACCCGAGCACATGGCCCGGAATCGGGGCACCGCTGTTAGTGGGCTGAGACCCCTGACTGGCCGTGTCCTGGTCCGTCGTGGGGACACTTCCCAGGGTGTCATGAGGATCCAGGAGTGAATTCACATAAACTGCTTAGCGGGCTGTCACTCACAGTAGGAGCCGTGGAAATGTTGGCTTTTAATGCAGGAAGTTTCCTCTATTTTTAAGCAGAAGTTTTCTGCTTTCCCACAAATTAAAGAATGTTGAGTGTTAATAGTAACAGTGGGAGCTGTGAAGGAGCTGTGCTTCTAAAGGGAGGAGATGAGTGGTCCTGACAGTTGTTATGGGGGTGAGGGAAGGTGTGGTAACAGTGAAGTACAGTGGTACCTCGGTTTTCGAACGTCTCAGTTGGCGAACATTTTGGTTTACGAACGCTGTAAATTTTATGGATCTATGGTATCATTAGATAGTAAGATTCATGCCAAATTTGCAGTTTTAGGGGTTGATTTTAAAAGTCTAGAATGGATTAATCCATTTTGCATTACTTTCTATGGGGGAACCATGCCTCGGTTTTCAAATGTTTCAGAACTCAAATGGTCTTCCGGAACCGATTACATTCGAAAACCAAGGCACCACTACTTGGGAGGGCTGGGGAGCGCAGGAATGACACTGTGGGGACTTCCCTGCCACTGAAGTCACAGCCTCAAGTTGGGGTCCTGCAGCGGGAGCCAGCCCTGCAGCCAGACCTCTGGCCCTTCCCGTGTCCCCACGTGAGCCCAGACACCTGAGCTGGTGGCCAAATCTTCCGGCTTCGTGGGTCCAGCTCCGGTGCCCAGAGTGCACCTGCTCCGGAGTACACACAGGCTGTGGGACTGCCCGGGGGTGCAGCTGCCTTCCATGGGCCCTCCGGGAGGAGCACAGATTTGGGTCAGCCAGCCCGCCCTAACCCAGGAGCTGCCCTTTCCTGCTTCTGCAAATGCTTCTTCCTCCCGGCCAGCCGACCTCAGACTTCCTTGTCACTAAATGGGGGCAGGGTCTGAGCTTTGGGGCTTCCCGAGGGTTAACTGTGCAGCCCAGGGTGCCTCCAGCTGATCAGGCTCTGCCTCTCTTCGGCTTCTGTGGAAACAGGTGCCTTCTCTCCAAATGTTCTGCGTCGTTTCTGAGTGTAATAAGCTCTGCAGGCCTGGTGCAGCCAGCTCTGGAGGAGCTAGACCACAATGCACACCCTTCCAGGGCCGCTCGCTGCCCGTGCGGCATTGCTGCCAAACACTGCCAGCGCCCTGCTGCCGCCGTCAAGCATCAGCCCGAGTTCCATGCTAAAGGACGGAAATGTGTTCTTACAGTTGTGGAGGTCTGAGCCCTGTTGTGGCTGCAGGCCGTGTCCCTCCCAGCGGCTCTGGGACGGAGCAACGGACACAAGCTGCAGCCCAGGCAGCTGGAGCCTCAGTGTGGCCTCCTCTGGACCCTCGTGATGACACTGGGCCACCAGACAAGCCAGGAAAACCTCCCCTTCTCAAGATCCCAACCTAATCATTTCTGCAGAGTTTCTTTTGCCACTTAAGGAGCTGTGTCACAGGCCCTGGGGCCTTGGCTCAGAGTCCCTGGGAGAGGTCAGCCTAGAGGTCACTGTCATGCTGGTGAGCAGCCACCAGCAGCTGAGTTTCCTGGGTCACGGAGGGCAGTGCCTGTGAAGGACAGGGTTTGGGGTGGTCACTGGGCAGGGGGTGGGAGCGAGCACCAGTCCCGAATGGCCCTTGCCAGGGTTCAGCAGGGTGTCAGGTGCTGGGCATCCCCTGGGACCCCCCCCACCCAGGTCCTGCTTTCTAGTGGCCTGTGGGACTCAGGGTGACCATGCAAGCCAGGCAGAGGTGTGAAGTTTTGGGACCTTCCTGCGGGAACCTTCCTCAGGATTCCCCTTCTGAATTTCACCTTTTCTTTCCTCTTTAATCCCCTCTATCTCTCACCGAGCCGGTCACTGGGTCACTGACCATGGTTGTGGCCAGCTCCTCAGCTGTTGTTTCACAGGGAAAGCCCCCCTTACACCTTCTCTGCTTCCTGCTGTGCCAGGTGGGGCTTCTTCTGACCTGGCCGAGCTCCAGGCACTGACCTTGCCCCCGTCCCCCAGTGTGGGGGCAGTGTCCATCCATCCATCATCCGAGAGGACGTGGCCAGACCAGGAGGCTTCTCCCATCACTGGTCCCCTGGCTGGAGAGGAGGGGGGTCTGGCTTGTCCCAGGGGAGGGGCTGCCGCCTGGCCCCTCTCTCGCAGTCACCTGGACCCGACCCTGGCTTCTGGGCGCTGTCCTGGGAAATGCAGTCCTGGGCCACGGCGTCCCCACTTTGTTAGGGAGGCACAAGCTCTGGGTGCTCTGCCAGGGTCCCATAGCGATTCCTTCCCAAAGTCCCTGCCCCACCTCAGGAAGAGGCCCTGGCCTGGGATGGGCTGCACCCTTCACCTGCCCTCCCACACCTGGGCACACCTTCAGCCAGGACACCTGGAGGAAAAGAGAGGCTGCCAGGTGAGTAGGTACAGCCAAGTCCAGTCTCCTGCCTGTGCCAGTGGGCTCAGTATTTTTCCAAAGTGTTTTACCCAAATGGCTGAGTCTGCGACAGCACCTTCTGTTCTGCAGTGCGACCCGGAAGTAGCAGGAAGGTGGGAGACTGCCCTCGGAGGGGAGCATGTCCCGTCTCCTCCAGGCCTGGGGGGAGGAAAGAAGTCCCCTGTGCCACCCAGCTCTGCGGCCCCTGGCACCCCACACATGTCCCCACGCTGTCCGCTACTCAGCAGCCTGGCCCTGGGAGGGGCCAGCATGCCCCCTGCAGCGGACACGCGCAGCTCAAAGACCACTGAATTTTCCTGGGGCGTGGCCTGGCCCATAGGGACAGTTCATGGAGGCTGTCACTTCACCAGATCATCCGGGTGGGTGATGGGCCAGGGGTCCCTACTCCTTTCCTTCCATCGCTGGCACTGCATGGCCAGCAGATTTTCACTGCTTGCACTTATTCTGGCACCAACCTTCAGGGAGACCCGCGGGGAGCCAGCAGGCCCTCCTTCAGGGGCCTCCCAAATTGGCCCTGGGACTTTCCCCTTGCATGTGTGAGCACGGACCCGCTCAGAGGGGAGGAGGGGCCAGGGTCAGCCGTACACACCAAAGCCCTGTTTGATTATCTTGTGAGGATGGATATGTGCAGAAATTATCCCCATATTACAGCTGGGGAAACCGAGGGTCAAGGTCTGCCCATCACGGGCCCCGTACCCCTGCTCCCACTCATGACATTCTGTCCAAACCAGATGGTAGAGGGTGGGGCTGGGCAGGCCCACAGCGGGGCCACCTTCCAACCTCCCCTTGGGGTGTTTCCTGAGTGCCCGGCTCAGTCCAGTGGACCTCATCAGCACAGGCTAAGCTGGGCCCGTGCCCAATAGCTCCCAGGCTAAAGGAGCCTTAAAACTGCTCACAAGTACCCGCACAGCTGGGGCGTGACCAAAGAGCGCAGCAGCCCCGGGAGCAAGTCAAGCCCTCAGGAAGGAAAAGTCACTGGGTCCACAGACAAAAACGCATTTCATCCCCACTTCTCTGCACTTCCGGGGCCATTCTGGGCAAGGGACATCTGGAAGCCAAAACAGCCTGTAGGGCCTCAGGGCTGGGGACAGAGCTTCCTCTTTCTGTGAACAGCCCAGGGATGGAGGAAGGCCCCGAGGCGGGAGATGTGAGGGAACCAGAAGCTGTTCTGGAACCTGGCCACAGAGCCTCCAGGAAGTGGCTGAGCTCTCCCCACAGCAACAGGGCTCAGAGCCACCTGCATTCCAGGTATGTGCCCTACTTAGAGGCGAGGGAGAGGGAACAAAGGCCAAAGCACTGGCAGGTAGAAATGCTCACTTTTTAGCATCATAGCTCATGCCGTCGGGTGGGGACGGCAATGAGAAGCTAATATGCATTAGGGACAATGGCTGTGGAGGTGGTGATGGTGGTGGAAACTGAAGAGATGACAGTGGAAAGAGCTCGAGGCTACAGACAGATTTACACCCCTTCCCTGTGCTTCTTCCTCAATTCCTCGTGTGTTTATTAAATACCTGTTCTAAAGCAGGTGCTGGGATCAGCGTTCCCGCCCAGGCCCAGCAAACAGTGATCAGTCTTGAGGTGTCAAGCTCCTCAAGGGAGAAGCCTTCATCTCAAGCTGCCAGGAAGGACCCTGGGGGCCGAGACAGCTCTTGGGGGTGGGGTGGAGGAGGGACGCGTCAGAGACGGGAGGCGCCTGGGCTGGGGCTGCTGAGAGCTTCGGGGATGCTGGAGCAGCAGGGGTGAGGCGAGGAGGGTAGGGCTGGCGAGGTGGCCGGAGGTTTCTGACCGCTCTAGTTCTGGGTTGGGACAGGAGGCCAGGGAGATGGAGTGAGGAGGGCTGTGGGGCGGCCGAGACTGGCCAGCGCCCTGTGGCTTTAGAGGGTAGCCAAGTGGTCAGCCCCTTGCTCTCCCACCCTCAGAGCTGCTCCCTCTGCCTCCCTGCCTGCCTGGGGCCCCCGCCCCCGGGCTCTCTGCCCTCAGTGTGCAAACCAGCCAGAAGTTTGGGCTGGAGGCCACAGGGCCCGAGGCCTGGCTCCAGACCCCAGCTGAGACTGCACCCTGGCTGCCCACCTGCTGCTGGGCTGCAAGCAGGACACGGCTGGGTGACAGGAAGTGCTTTATGACCAATGCATGCGAGTCACTCGTCTCTCCTGGAAGGAGCTTCCAGACTCCTTCCTCCTACCTTTTCATGGCCACTAAGTGCTCTTGCCCGGCCTCTCTGCATGGTTGTCCCGGAGAAAAGGGGTCCAGGCCTCCTCCCCATCTCTCAGGTCCCTTCTGACAGTCCTGCTCTGGGGCTGTTGGCTCATGAGCGTGAGTGAGTGACCCGGGGAGGGGAGGAGGCAGGGTGTGTGGTCCCGGACACCAGCATGTCCTGGCGGCACACAGGTGGCCCCAGGAAAGCCTGCACCCTCCCTTACGTGCCCCCGGGGGACACTCTCTGTCCGGGGAGCTGATGGGTGGCTAAGAGCTGGCTGAGGGACAGTTTGTCTACCGTGACCCTGGCCCCCAGCTCACTGCTCCGTGTCTTCATCATCGATGCGTTCCCTGTCCACAGGCCGCCCAGTCTCTGGGCTCAGAGGCAAGGGGCTGCCTTTTGCCGTCAGCCTTTCCACACAGTCTGTTTGGCTGGTGCCTCGGATCTGGTGATGGGCGACTAGTATTCGGTAACAGGCTCTGCCACGGGGGAAAAGTCTGATATGTAGTTTCCAATTTCTGTGCTGCGAAAACTCCTCCATGGCTGATTTCAAGCTCCCACCACCAGGTCACTGAAAATGGAGTTGGGAGAGACGCGTTCGCCACCACCTGCAGGTGCCAGGGAGGCCGGCAGGCTGGAGCGGAGACGGTGACATGGTGCAAAGTACCTGGGAAGTGATGAGATCTACACATTTACTACTTTTAAATACAACTTATTTCAGTGTAAGCTCACATAATGTTTAGTGACCGACTGTCAAAATTCTTGGAAATTTAATGTTTGGTCTCTGGCGAGCTGGTGCAATCCACGGGTGCCCTCCCACTGGAAGGTTTTCTCAGTGATAAACCCTCTCTGCTTTGTCCCTTTTTCTCTAGGCAAACGAGAGAGCAGGAGACACCCCCTGACTTCTTCTATTTCTCGGACTACGAGAGGCACAATGCGGAGATTGCAGCCTTCCACCTGGACAGGTGAGCCCGTCCCACCCCCACCTGCAGCTCCCCGCAGGGCCTGGGCTGCTAGGGTCTGAGCACCAAGCTCGTCCCTTCAGCCTCACCGCTCCCTGCCTATGGGAGCGGAAGCACTGTGAGCACTGATTTGCCACAGCCCACGCTCATGAGAGAGGTGGTCCATGCCCTGGGTGTTACAGCTCGGACGGACATGCCCTGCTATGTGCCTGGACCGAGGAGAGCACCTGGCAGGACATGGCTGAGTGGCTGGGGACCAGGAGAGGCGGGGGACCTGTGGGAATAAAAGAGGAAGAAAAGAGGGCCTGTGTACTGAGGGCTGTGAATTTTGCAGGTGTAATGGCAGGTGTAAATTTGTCTGAGGCCCCAGTGGGACCGAGGGACAGGAATCTCACAAACTGTACCCCCACCATGGTCACCTGTGTCGGGGGCAACTCTACCCAGCAACTCTTAGGGCTCTGTATGGCCCCTCACTGCTGGGGGGTGGACAGACGGCCAGCGTGTGGCCATGTGGGGTGGGCGGCCAGTGGCCCCAGGCCCCCTCGGACCCCTCACCCTCCAGCGGCAGCCCCTGGACTGACTGGGGTCAGCCCCAAGGGGCTGGAGGATTGGGAGACTCCACCTCGGCCCTCTGGAACCTCCCCATCTGCACTGCGGACCCCTGGCCTGACCTGGGTCTGAGCCTCACGCTCGGGCTGTGGCCCAGGGCACACAGCGTTGGTGTCACTAAGCCTGGTTAGAATGCAGAGTCCGGGCTGCACCCTGGTCCTACAACCAGGCAGAGCCATAGAGCCCAGGAGGCAGAGAGAGGCAAGTCCCCTCGGCCGCCCTGGAGCCGGCCCGAGGGGCACGAGATGAAGACCCCTCCCCCTGTCCCTTCCCGCCAGGATCCTGGACTTCCGCCGGGTCCCTCCCGTGGCTGGCAGGATGATCAACATGACCAAGGAAATCCGGGACGTCACCCGAGACAAGAAGCTATGGCGGACTTTCTTCATCTCTCCAGGTAGCTGGGCCGGGAAGCCGCCCTGAGCTGCGGCCGCACACAGCTGCGTGCTCGCCTCCCCTCAGACGCTGACGTGGGCAGCAGTGCTCTTTTGCCCGCTGCTTCCTCTCGACCACATGCCACGTGCCCGTCCCTGTCGAGGGACATCTGTCCGTCGCACCCTGACTTTACGCGGCTGCCCCCAGCTGTCATGCCATCGTCGCAGTTGGTCCCTGGGGTGGGCACAGAGGCTGTTTCTGCCGTGTTGATTTTCAAAGGCAAAATGCATCACTTTGGGAAACTGCCAGGCTCTCCGGGAATCCTCTCCGGGCGGTCCAGCCAGATGAGGCGTCTGTGCCCTGCTGGCCCCTCAGCGTGCAGGCTGGGCCACACCCGGGCGGTGTGCCTCCCCCTTATTCATTTCTTTCTGCAATTTGTATTGAAATGTTTCTAGTGATTTATTTTCAAAGGTTCGAACACTAAGAAAACAACGCCTCGTCCTATGTGCCCCCCACCCAGTTTAGCCGTTGACATGGTCCTTCTGCGTCACACACAAGTCCCCACGTTGCTGTCCAGGCCTCACTTCCGGGGCTCTCACCTCAGAACTCCCTGGAAGGTTCTCTGTCTCAGGTCAGACAGAGAGGGGTCAGAAAGCCTCTGTTACTGCTGAGAACACACCGTGGTTGTGGCCACTCTGGCTGCACAATGTTACCTCACCACAAATGAACTCGGTCCCCATGTGAGCCAGCAGGTCTCAGGCCCTCTCAGATAGACTGCTGCTTCTGCCATCGGGGCCAGAATGGGGTGGGACGTGCCTATAGGGAAGTCCTGCCATGTGGGGACCAGGGGTGCTTTTGCCTGTGGTGATGGCCCTCGTAGCGTTCTGGGGGGGCAACGCACTGGCTCTTACTCCATGTAATTCTGGGGCTGGCCTAGGGGGCGCACGGTTTCCTCATCCCCACGTCTAAAGGGTTTTCTGGAGGTATAGCTGCTGGGGGCTGCGAGCCCCATCCCCACGGGTTCCCTCGACCCCTGAGCTGCTCCTGTCTTGTTTCCTGGGTCCTTTTTCTGTGTGTCTCCTGCACTCGAAGGCCTTGGTTTGAGATCCACCCACGTTGTGGTGGCAACCGCAGTGTCTTTCTTCTCGCTTCTGTCCCCTGGACGGATGAGTATTTTGTCCTCTGCTCACCTGTGTGGGAGCTATTAGGTAACTCGGCCAAAATGAAGAGCAGGAGCCGCAGGGTGAAATCTCAAGAAAGGGGAACCATCGGAAATTGCAGCATTGTGTTTTGCTTCCTGGGGCACAGAGGGGCCTCCCCCAGAGTCGTGCGTGACTCCTGGGTGGACAGCGGCCTCCACGTGGGCTCGGGGCAGAGCCACCGGTGTCCAGAAGCCCGCACTGCAGAGGTGCAAAAGACTGTGGGTGCCTTTTTACAAACAAAAGATGGAGTCAGTGATCAGTCTAAGCAGATGAACCAAGACACGTCCCTGTCCTCAGCACGGGGACTGTCAGGCCCCCGCTGTCCCGTGTCCCACAGCAGTGGTGCCGTGCCAGCATCTGGGGTGTCATGGAAATCTCTCACGCCCAAGTAGGGCCATCACTGTGGGCAGTCCAGTCAGTCCTGGCAGCTGGATGTCCACTCCTGCTTGCTGTTTCCGACTACTTTCACAGCCCGACGGTAGCTTTATCCGTGCGGCTCTGGGAACCCCGAGATCTCGGCTGGCGCCTGAGGCCCACAGCTGGACAGCGTCCACAGAGTGGCCAGGCTGGGGCTCAGCTTGGGCAGCTCCTGCCTCACACCGCCTCCACCCAACTCCGCCGGCTCCCACAGCCTGCGCCCCAGCCAGGCCCTTCCTGAGAGGCTCGGAAGCGCTGGTTTTCTCTGAGCACTGGGTGGCGGGAGCCAGCTTGATATCAGTGTGGAAAACGACCTGTTTGGACTCATTTGCACCATTTCTGCGTTGCTTGCACTTCTAGGCCCATCGATGCCAAAATTGCCGTAGGTGGCTGAGCTTTGCTCCAGAGCCAGGCACAGCAGACTGTAATCTACAGCTCACACCCCTCTGCCTCCAGGGGTCTGAGTGGCTGGGCTCAATCCAAAAAGGGAAAAGTCCAACCGGCGAGTGGGAGAGCAGGGTGCCAGCTGGGGGCGGGGGGCATGCCCGGGCCAGCAGCTGGCAGGAGGACGGGTGGGGTGAGTGAACCTCCTGGACTGTGGCACCAGTCTGAGCCGCAGCTGCGGGAGTCGTAACACGAGACCCTTATCAGATGTAAGATCGCCCACTCTGTGGGTTGTCTCTTCCTTTTCTTAAGAGTACGGGTGCCTTTTGGAGCCTTTGGACACTGGCTCTGCAGTGTCCATAGACCCCCGTCCCTTCATTTTGAGCAGAAAGAACGTGAGTTCAGATCCAATTCTAACGGCACAGCTGTGTGGCCTGGGGCAGGTTCGCTCCCCTCTCTGGGCCTCTGCTTTCTGTCCCTTGGGGTCAGAGTGGTCTGCCGAGATGAGTGTGACACTGCACTGAGCCCTGTCAGAGGCAGGACAGGGCGGCCAGAGAGGCCCCCCTAAGCAGCTGTGTCCCTCTGCCCTCAGCCAACAACGTCTGCTTCTACGGGGAGTGTTCCTACTACTGCTCCACAGAGCACGCCCTGTGTGGGAAGCCGGACCAGATAGAGGGCTCGCTGGCGGCCTTCCTGCCAGACCTGTCGCTGGCCAAGAGGAAGACGTGGCGGAACCCCTGGCGACGCTCGTACCACAAGCGCAAGAAGGCAGAGTGAGTGTGGGCCGGGTGGCCGGGGCCTCTCCCTCAGGCTGACTTCCATGGGGTCTTGTCGGGCCACAGCTGTGAGCACTGGCAAGCCCAGCCCTGCCTTCCTGGGCATGTGAGGCGGCCACTTCACCATTGTTAGACGACTAGGCAGGGTGGCCTCAGTGCTGCTGCCCTGCCTGCTGGACTCTGCACACAGCCTATCAGTGTTTGCACAGGGCGTTCGCTCCCTCCAGCCCTCCTTGTTCCTTGTGCAAAAGACATCCCGTTCTTCTAGACACTGAGACCTTGTGAGTGTTGTGTCCAGGCCCAGTTTCTTAACAGTGACCCTCCAAACACCTGGCATCCAGGCTGGTGGCACCGCCAGGCGCAGTCAGTCTCACCTCCCCGCCCCATACTCCTGTTAATGCAGCCTTGGCCCACCGCTGGCGCGCGTCCTCTGCAGACACTTTGTTATATAGAGACAGCTTTTCCCCAGCCCTTCATACTGTGCGCAAATCTCGCTGCACAGAGCTGGGCAGCCCAGGAAGGATTGGGCCCTCTTACACCGGCTTCCCTGCAGGTGGGAGGTGGACCCTGACTACTGCGAGGAGGTGAAGCAGACGCCCCCCTACGATGGTGGCCAACGCATCCTGGACGTCATGGACATGACCATCTTCGATTTCCTCATGGGTATGTCTGGCGGGCTGCCGGGCCCGCACTGGGGGTATCTGCCCGGAGCTCTGGGCATCAGGCCACGTGTGGAGGGCCGGGCCCCTACCTTTACTCCGTTACTGCAGCTCAAGGTCAGACTCTGCTGGGAGGGACACCACCTCCAAGCCCCACACAGACATTCAGCTGAGGCTGGGTTTGCTTCTCTCCACAGGAAACATGGACCGCCATCACTACGAGACTTTTGAGAAGTTTGGGAACGAGACGTTTATTATCCACTTAGACAACGGAAGAGGGTGAGCCCTGCTCTTATCCTTCCAGACACAGCGAGAAGCTGGCCATGTCCTGCCTTCCAGTGGTGCAACCTAGACCAGGAGGAGCGGGCTCTCTGTGGGGAGGGACATGGCCATCCCCAGAGGTCCTATGTGCTGCAGGGTGCTGGTAAATGGAGCTCCTGAGGCAGGAAGGCTGTGTGACATTATTCCGCCTCATTCTCACAGTAACCTTGTGAGCTGGGTCCTGTTGTATCCTCATGTTGCCCTGGGGAAATTGAGCCCCAGAGAAGATGCTGGCCTAGGAGAGCAGGACTGCAAGGAGCAGGCAGGGGCATTCTGCCCGCACGCAGGCGTTCTGGGACCAGCTCGCTGGGACAAGTGGCCCATGCTGCCCCACCAGGAGAGCCCGTGGCCACCAGCCAGCCCTGACCTGCCAGATGCATAGGGTAGGGGGGATGCGTGTAGGGTACCCCATTCCAGAAGGTTCAAGCTGCAAGTGCCTGCGGCCTCAGAGAAATCAGCTTTGGGCACCTGGACGGGTTAGTGTGTAGGTCATGCACTCCAGCTGTAGAAGCTGCTGACCCCCCGCCCCTGCAGGCTGGGTCCTCCCCCAGCCTGCCCAGCACCCTGCATTTGTGAGCTTCTGTTCAGTCCAGTGGCCAGAACACCAGGCTGCTCTCAGGCACTCACCACTTCCCAGGCCCTGCCTCTGGGGCTGGGGAGCAGGGGCTAGGCCACACTGCCAGTCCCAGATCCCTCGCAGCCCAGCCGGACCCCCGCAGGTGCTGTTCACGCGGTGCTGCTGCCCCCACAGCGTCCGGGCCACGGCCTGTGTGCTCGGCCGTCCTCCTGTGTGTTGCACGCTCGACAGTTCTGCTCTTCTTCCAGCAGGTTTGGAAAATATTCGCACGATGAGCTTTCCATTCTTGTGCCTTTACAGCAGTGCTGCAGGTACGTCCCCCTCCCTCCTCCACCCTCCAAGAAGCCCCTGGTCCTCTCACCTGCCAAATGTGAGAAGCTGCCACACACCGCCACAGGTCAGGCAGAACCGCCCGTGCCCACCTCAGCCACAGGAGGGCGTCCAAGCCCCAGTGGGACCCACAGCCCCGCCCCTGCTCACAGCGGCTCGGGCACCAGACCCCAGCCAGCACCCTGAGGCTTGTCCAGCTCCAGCTCCAGGAGTCCACAGCCCGTCCCGGGACTCAGCTCCTTGTCACCCTAACAGCCCATCTACAGGTGGAAGACGCAAGGCCCAGACAACAGTTCTGCTCCCTGTGCCACTCTGCCACCCTCCACAGGGCTCCCAAACCCTTTCCTCATTTTAGCTGGAGGCACAGGCTGTGGGGCAAAACCACCTGTGCTTCCCAAGGTGGGTATCTCAGTGTCCACCCCGCTCAGACAGCCCAGCTCAGATCTGTCTCCCGGGTGAGCGCCTCGGCCGGACTGCTGGCTCTCACAGGGCCACCTGCCTACCCTGCCTGCCAGGTGCTGCCCTCCGTGCTGTGCCCCGAGCGGCAGGGGCCTGAGCAGGACCACCTCACTTAGAGCCAGTGAGGCACTTGATCCCTGCACGTGCCCGCACCTGGGTTGCAGCCGCTGAGCCCCTTCTCCCTTGTGCTATGTCCTGACCTCTGTGACCCCTGCAGGATCAGAAAGTCCACCTACCTGCGGCTACAGCTCCTGGCCAAGGAGGAGTACAAGCTGAGCCTGCTGATGGCGGAGTCCCTGCGCAAGGACAGGGTGGCCCCCGTGCTGTACCGGCCGCATCTGGAGGCCCTGGACCGGCGGTTGCGCGTAG
This sequence comes from Rhinolophus ferrumequinum, assembly GCF_004115265.2. Classification (NCBI taxonomy): domain Eukaryota; kingdom Metazoa; phylum Chordata; class Mammalia; order Chiroptera; family Rhinolophidae; genus Rhinolophus; species Rhinolophus ferrumequinum. The sequence continues at coordinate 44,739,936 of NC_046307.1, read as the reverse complement.
TGCTACGCGCCGTGGGGGGCTGCGTGGAGAAGGACGGGCTGCACAGCGTCGTGCACGATGACCTGGACGCTGAGCACAGAGGCTCCACCCAGAGGTAGTGACCGCGAGCCGCTGGCCTGCGCTGCGGAGGGGCACGTGCGCCTGCGCTGTGAGTTGGGGACCTCGGGAACACGCGGCCCTTTGGCGGTGGGTCCCACAGGACACATCTTCCTCGTTTTCAAGACCAGAAGAGGCTGGGGAGGGGGCGCTCTGTGCTCAGGACAGAGGCGGTCTGGCGGCAGGCGACCCACCCTTTTGTGTGGAAGGGAAGCCTTTACTTACGATTTTGTATTTATACACGGATTCGACGATATAAGCAGAGAGCCCAGACCACCCACCAAGTTCACACAAGAAGGCCACTGCCCCTCGGCAAGTCCCTGTGAAAGTCCTCATGCTCTGGACCTGACTTCAAATAAAAACTCTCCTTCTCCCTTCCCTGGGCCACACTCGCAGGCCCGAGCGTCCCGGCAGAGGCTGCAGGAGGCCCCTGGTGGTAGTCACTTCACGGACGCGCACGCCCACAGGCGGACACTTGTGCCTCCGGTTCTCCAGCCTCTGCACCGCGCCTTGCAGCGCCGGGACTTTCCGGTGTTGGCAGAGGCCGTAGCTGAACATGCACTCTGCACACCTGTGCTCTGCACACCTGGTGCAAATGCCACACGCGGGTCCTGTGCGGCTGTGGCAGCAGGCTCACCCTTGCTGCGTTTTTGTGGAATAGTTTGCAATGTGATAAAGTGCAATAAAGATACAGCAAACATGTGTTGGGGGCTTCAGCTGCCTGCCTGCCTACCCTCAGAAAATCAGGCACTGGGCATGGTGGAGGCCCCAGCTTTCAAGGTGCCAGGGTGGCGGGTCACCTGGGCTGAGAGGAAGGGCTTGCAGTAAGGCCTGGGCTCTCTCCAAAGGCGAGGGGTCTGCTGCCTTTCTGCTCCTGATGTGGCCAGCTCTGGGAGAGTGCGTGAAATCCCCAAACCACAGGCCGGCTCCAGAGGGTGGTATCAGGTGGGCACGCCGTGTTTACCGAGCTGGAGCCGAGACAGCAGTGGCTGCAGGAAGGGCAGGCACAGGGGCTGCTCTGAGCCAAGGCTGGCCCAGGAGCTCCCAAGTGCTTCCCCCACCGGCTGGCCCCAGGCCTGAAATCCAGCCCCAGAGAGCCTGTGAGGCTCATTCCAACAGTCACCGAGAGTGTCTCCTGCGAGTGGGTGCAGGGCACCGTGATGGGCCACCCCCAGTGTTCTCAAAGCATGAGCCTCCCGGGGGCAGAGAGCTCCAGAAGTCACAGCCCCTACCTCTTGTTCGGCTGTCCTCACCCACCCCTTCTCCACGCAAAGCAGTCCCTGCACCGTATTTCTGGTCTAGAGCTGAACTGCCAGGTCAGCTCCACGGTCCTCATTTTACAGACGGCGAAATGGAGGCTCGGGAGGTAAGTCATTCTGCCCACAAATAAGTTTAGTTTCCTGGAGCAGCACAGCCTGTTTGAACCCTCACCTGGGTCCCGAGGCCGCCCGGGCTGAGCTCAGGGAAGGCAGGCTGACCTGCACGGCCAAGCTGTCATGTGCATCAGGCTGCAGAGTCTCCAAAGGAAGTAAGTGGGGTGATGGGACACACTGGCCTCCAAAAGCCTGTCCCCACCCCGTCTTCCTGCCTGACGCTCACGTGCTGCCTCAGCCCAGCTGAGTCGCTTGCTTGCTTGTTACTAAGCCACCAGCACGCCTGGCATCAGCTCCCCTCTGGCCTCAGTCACCAGCCCCTCCCTGGGTCTTTGCTACAGAAATGGGACAAGGTGGGAAGGAGCAAAGTTCTGCCCTTCTTCATGATGTTATGGGTAGTGTTATTTAAGACTTTTTACACTGTGTTCATTTGTAGCAAACTGATACAAATCCAAAATGCAGTTAAAGCTGCTGGATGGGGGGGAGATGGAGTCAGGCAGCGTGTGAGCTGTGAGACGGGCGAGGTGGGGACCAGCCAGGCCCCCATGCCACGATCGGCACCACCCACACACCCACGGCATTCACCATGGCTGCCGTGCGCTCTTTGTTCCTCTCAACTGCTGTGTGGGTAGGAATCGCGAGCATATTGTGCCCATTTTACAGCTGTCTAAACCGAGGCCCAGACTGGTGAAATGACTTTCCTAAATTCAACCCGGAGTGAGTGGCATCTGAGACCCCTATTTGCCTAACCTCTGGATGAGTCCTGTCACACCAGACCCCCCACACTTCCTGTCTTCAGAATCCAATCAAATATTTCCATCTTCAAAGTCAAGAGCCACACTCCACACTGCAGTTGCCACGAACATAAACCCAGCAAGCCCAGACCAGGCTTCCCACCCAGGGCTCCAGTAAAACCGCGTGACACAGAGGGGCATGGGGAGGGAATGAGACTGGGCCAAGGGCTCTGGAACTACATGAAGAAAAAGGGTTTTCAATTAAATTCCTCCTGGGGAAAGTCTGATTTCCCATGAGAGTTGTCAAGTAGGACAACATGTTGCCAGAGGGGCCTAGGAGAGCCTGTGTGGGTAAGACTTCAAACATGATTTACAAACAAAGCTGAGGAAGAGATGAAAACAGAACCCCTCCCTCAGTTGGCCTGCAATTTCACTTTGGAGACTCAAGAAGCAAGCAGGAGGGGGTGGCCCCCTGGCAGGAGCTCAGGGAGGCTCTGAGGACAGAGGCCACTTCCTGAATAAGGTAAGTTAATGAACAGGTAAGTCAATTCGTAAGTGGGGACTCATGCATGATCCCTGCCCCATGGGCCCCAGGGGAAAAAATGTGTGAAGGGGCTATGGGAATGCAGGTGGGTGGGCACACCCCCATTTCCCGGCCCCCATCCTGAAGTCTGAGATGGACAAAAGACACATACTCGTGGTCTGAAGAGTGGCAAAGACCACCTTGTGGACGGTGGGGCTGCCTGGCCCTCTCTGGTGGCTCCCCAAATGTCCCTGCCTCTCAGTCACCTGGGAGCCAGTTGCCCAAAACCTAGGACCATGTAGGTGGAGGGGCCTCGGTGCCTTTGTCAGGCTCCCAGGTGGTCCAGAAGTAGGGGTCCCCAGGCCACCCTCTTGGGGGTGATGCCTTAGCTAATGGCACCCCAACGGCCACCCCGAGCAGACTCACACTCAGCCTATCTCTCCCACAGCAGTCACCACGGAAAACTCTCCTCCATAAATCACTGTCCACCCAAAAGGGGCCTTATCAGAAGCAGGTAAGCAGAGAAGGTACGTGGCGTGGGGTGGAGGGCAGCCTGGTTAGGGGACAAGGAAGAGAGACTTTTGTCAGGAGAGCAGGATTCCAAAGCCCCTGTGTGTGTGGGGGGGGGGGGGAATGGGTCCCCATATGCACAAAGGGGGCTTTCTTAGTCTCAGAGCTGGCATTTGGAAGGAAGGCATTTGGGGGCTGGTGGAACTGCTGGCCTGGGAGCCATGTCTTCTGGGGACTGGGCGCTGAGCCCATCCCATCTCAGAGGGATGGGGATACTTCCTGGCCTCACGACTTCTATGGGACAAGTGGGGAGAGGCCCAGGGGAGGGACCCTGGGGGCCAGCTGCTGGAGTGGGGGCGGTGGCGTGGCGCACAGCAGAGCCTCAGCCCCCGTCAAGGGCCGCCCCTAGGTAGGTCGCTGTGGAGCTCCAGTCAGCCAGCCCCACCCTAAGCCCCCGTGTGTCCCAGGGCCGCAGCATGCAGGTTCCCCAACTACACTCAGACAGGGGCCTGCAGTCCCTGCTATCCTGGGGAGGGCTCTGGGGACGTCGGCACCAGGTGACACTGCCCATGACTGGTCCCCATGCACCACCTAGAGGAGAGCCTGAGAAAAGCAAGACCCGCCCTCCCAGGGCAGAGGCGACCAGAGCTAAGTACAGAAGTCAGTATCTGTGAAAATATGTTAGAACACCGTTGTCTCTGCCGATGCTGTCACTATTATTAGTAGTCTTTTAAGGACATTTTTGGGTAAAGATCAGAGGAGCCTTCCTTTTCACTGCCAAGCCCCAAATTAATGTTTTATTTATTTATTATTTTTTAAGATTTTTATTAAAATACAGTGGTACCTCGGTTTTTGAACATCTCCATTGACGAACATTTCGGTTTATAAACACCATAAATTTTATGGATCTATGGTATTATTAGGTAGTAAGATTCATGCTAAATTTGCAGCTTTAGGGGTTGGTTTTAAAGGTCTGGAATCCATTAATCCATTATGCATTACTTTCTATGGGGAAACTGTGTCTCAGTTTTCAAACGTTTCAGAACTCAAATGGTCTTCTTGAATGTTCGAAAACCAAAGTACCACTGTATAGCTAACATACAATATTATGTTTCAGGGGTACACAATAGTTATTCAACATTTATATACCTGCAGAAGTGGTCATCATGATAAGTCCAGCAACCATCTGACACTGTCCCACGCTGTCACTATATTATTGACTATATTCCCCATGCTGTACACTACATCCCCATGACTTACTTGTTTTATGCCTGGAAATTTGGACCTCTTATTCCCCTTCACCTTTACCCTCCACCTTTTTAATTTTTCAGTTACAGTTGACAATATTTTATATTAATTTCAGTGTACAGCATAGTGGTTAGACATTTATGTAATTTAAGATGTGATCACCCTGACTAGTCTAGTACCCACCTGGCACTATACATAGGTATTACCATATTGTTCCCTATGCTTTGCTTTACATCCCCGTGACTATATTGTAACTACCAATTTGTACTTCTTAATGCCTTCACCTTTTTCACCCTGTCCTCTCCTATCTATCATCCCAATAAATCTAGTACCCATCTGCCACCGTACATAGTTATTACAATATTATTAACGACATTCCTTATGCTTTACTCTGCATCCCCATGACTACTGTGTGACAACCAATTTGTGCTTCTTAATCCCTTCCTCTTTTTTCACCCACCTCAACCCCCCTCTCATCTGGCAACCATCAAATTGTTCTCTGTATCTATTACTTTGTTTCTGTTTTGTTTATTTTGTTCTTTAGATTCCACATAAAAGTGAAATCACATTGCATCTGTCTTTCTCTGTCTGACATACTCCACTCAGCACAGTGCCCTCCAGGTCCATTCAGGTCCAGACGGCAAGAACCCATTCTCTTCCCTGGCTGAGCAATATTCCACTGTATGTATGTACCACCTCCTCTTTCTTCATTCTTCCATCAACAGGCACCCAGGCTGCCTCCACATCTTGGCCATTGTAAATAATGCTACAATGAACATATAAATTTACATGTCCCCTCGAAGTAATGTTTTGGGTTTCTGAGAAGTGGGATTACTGGGTCCTTCTTTGCCTCGTGTTATAGCCTTTGCTTTAAAGTCTATTTTATCTGGTATACATATTGCTACCCCAGCTCTTTTTATTCTTTCATTTCTGTTTTCATTAAATATCTTTTTGTATCCCTTTACTTTCCGTCTCTGTGTGCCTTTCAATCTGAAGTGAGTCTCTTGTAGGCAGCATATGTAAGGGTCTTGTTTTCTTATCCATTCAGCTCTCTTATGTCTTTGGAGTGGAGCATTTAATCCATTTACATTAAAAGCAATTGTTGATAGATATGTAGCTATTGCCATTTTATCATGCATAATTTTGATGGGTTTTTTTTCCCATCTTAAAGAAGTCCCTCTAACTCTGTTGGCTGTTTCTAATTTGGGACACTCTTTATCTGTCCCTTGGTTCTAAATGATAGCTTTGCTAGGTAAAGTAGTCTTGGTTGTAGGTCCTTACTTTGGATCACTTTGAATATTTCTTGCCAATCCCTTCTGGCTTGCAAAGTTTCTGTTGAGAAATCAGCAGACAGTCTTATGGGAGCTTCCTTATAAGTTACTAGTTGGCTTTCTCTTGCTGCTTTTTGGATTCTCTCTTTGTCTTTAGCCTTTGCCATTGTAATTATAATGTGTCTAGGTGTGAGACTGTTTGGGTTCATGCTGTTTGGGACTCTCTGTGCTTCCTGGGCTTCTATATCTATTTCCTTCACCAGGTTAGGGAAGTTTTCAGTCATTATTTCTTCAAATCGATTCTCAATCCCTTGCTCTCTCTCTTCTCTTTCTGATACCCTGAGATGCAAATGTTGTTACGCTTCATGTTGTTCCAGAGATCTCTTAAACTAGCCTCAATTTTTTTGGATTCTTGTTTCTTTTTGCTGTTCTGATTGGGTGTTTTCTGCTACCTTGTCTTCCAAGTTGCTGATTTAATCCTCTGCTTCATCTAGTCTCTGGATGGTTCCTTCTAGTGCATTCTTCATTTCAGTTACTGTTTTCTTCACTGTCTGACTAGTGTGTTGTGTTTTAATGGTCTCTATCTCCATTTTTATGCTTGCTATCTCTCTGTTGAAGTTCTCACTAAGTTCCTTGAGCATCCTTATATCCAGCGTTTTGAACTCTGCCTCTGGTAGTTTGCTTGCCTCTATTTCATTTAGTTCTTTTCCTGGAGTTTTTTCCTATTCTTTCATTTGGGACATATTTCTTTGTTTCCTCATTTGACTGCCTCTCTGTGTTTGTTTCTATGTATGAGGTAGATCTGCTAGGTCTCTCAGTCTTGGCCAGGTGGCCTTATGTAGTAGGTGCCCTGTGGGGCCCTGGCACAGTCTCCCTGGTCACCTGCTCCAGGTGCCCCAGGAGTGTCCCTTGAGCGGGTTGTGTGGTCCCTCCTGTTATAGTTGAGCCTTGGTTGCTATTGGCACATCAGTGGATGAGATTTACCCTCAGACTCATTCGCTGTGGGGTTTGGCCAGGTACACAGCTTATGGGCAGCTGTGTGGGGGGTTTACTCCACTGAGTGGGATTTGCCCCAATGGACTCTGGTGCCTGTTGAGACCGCTGTTTGTGTGTGCTGCTTGTGATGCTAATTGAGTGGTGCTCTGATATGGTCTGAAGCCAACCTCCAGGTATGCTGGTTCTGGGGCCTCTGGGGAGGGGCTCTGGTGCAGGCCCAGGTCACCCACTGCCTGTGACTAGCTGGAAATGATCTGCAGTTGTTCGCCACCTGTGCCAAACCTAGAGGTGCGTGGGAGAGGCCACACTGGGAACTGAGGACGTCTGCCACCAGAACCAAGCCTGGGACAGCTCCACAAAAAGCCAGGACACTCTGAGGCCTGCTGCCACCTTCCGGCTCCCATAAGGTTCAGTGACTGATAAAGCCTTGTGCAGTGTGCGAGTTGGGTGAAGCAGGGTCTCAGGGAGACACTAGAGTAGGAAGAGCTTTGGTCACCAGGTCAATGTAAATTCTGGTTTGGTGCCAGTGCTGAGCTTGGAGCTACTCAGGAAAAGTCTCAGAGCACACTGAGGTCAGTTGCTGCCTGCCTGGGTCCCATAGACTTCAATAGTGCTCATAAAGAGTGCAGTGTGGGCGGGGCTGGCTGCTCCCTGGCACTGGGGAAATTGGGTGGGATGGGGTCCCAGTGAGTCCGCAGGGCAGAGCCCGGAGCTCACCAGGCCAATCAGATTCCAATTTGGCTGTAAGCGTAGGGGGCGAGCTCGACACAGAAAATGGTGCCTGCCTGCGGGCTGCCCTGGAGAAGGGAAATTGCTGACCGTCCTCCAGTCCTGACCCCGCAGCCACACACCTGAGTCTGCTCCCATGTGTCTCTGACAGCCCCCGAGTCACCATCCCTCCTCTGGAGCCCAAGGTGAGTGTGTATGAGCAACTGAGTCTGTGCGCGGGCGGGCCCTTTAAGAGGACAGCTGGATTCCCCACGCCTTCTGTCCCACCCGAATCCCCACTCGTTTTCAGTCAGATGTTGTGGGGGCTCCTCTTCCCAGCGCCAGTGCTCTGAGCTGGGGAGGCTGGTGTGGGGCTGGGGCCCCTCATTCTTCTAGGGGGGAACCTCTGCGGCTGAGATATCCCTCCTGATTCTCAACCGCCACACACAGGTGTGGGCCCATTTCATGTCTCCACCCCTCCTACCAGTCTCCACGTGGCTTCTTTATATTTTTAGATATAGGACTTCTCTTTGGCTTCAGATGGTCCTCAAGGTTCGTTGTTCTATAATTTAGTTGTAATTTGAATGTGTACGTGGAAGGACGCAGGCCCAGTGTTTACTCTGCCATTTTGGGTTTCTCTGAGAATTGACCCAATAAGTTATTTTTAGAAATAGTCGAGTAAATGATTCAGACATCCAAGAAACCAAAATTCATTAGAAAGGTTTTCTAACTAACCGACATTCGTTTTCTATTCAATTAAATAAGTGGAGAACTTGTGCTGTTTTCTCCACCGTCCATTTTTAAGGTTCTTTCCTTTAATGCTTCAGAAGCCCCCACCACACCCTCCCCCTACAGTGGAGGGGGGTGGCTTATTTGCAGCTGCTGCAATGCCCCCAGGCCGGACATGTGGGCAGGCTCCCAGACCACCACCTGCTCTCCCTCTTTCTCCCACACGTCCAGGGAGGTGTCTGGGAACCGCCTGCTGTGCAAAGCCCCTGCTCCCGCCTCCTGGTCTGTATGCTCGCGGGCCCAGGCGGTGCCAGTCTCTGTGGCTGGAGGGGCGAGGCTCCGACCAACTGTCCTGGGAGGTGCCTGCCCTGCAACCTTAGCTCTGACGGACTCAAGAGAAGTGGTGATTGTGCAGAGTTCCACTTTTTCTGCTGTGAGGGCGGTGGGAGTGCCCTTCCCTGTGCCTCCTTCTGACCACAGAGCTGTGAGCTAATAATGGGGCGGTAGGTTAAGCCACTAAGTCTGGCAGTTGGTCACACAGCAATAGGAAATATTACAGAAATCAATGTGAATTCATAAGTCATTTTTATTACACAAGACACACATTGTCCTTACAAAAATCTAAACTCTATGGCTGCTTCTCTCCCCAGAGGTCATCACTGTCTTTAATTTAGGGCGACTTCTTCCAGATCTTTTTTTGAGAGAGGCTAAAGGCCTGCCTGACACGCCGACTTTGCCAGCTACGGCTGTGGGACTCTGAGTGCTTGGCTTTGCTGCAGCTGGCGATGGGCTGCGTGAGTTCACACATGAAAGGAGCCCAGTGGTACATGATACTGTATGGACACAAACAAGCACTGGGTGATGTTTGGTCTCCTGCTTGTGAGTGGCCAACTGGAGGTGAGTGCAGAGGTCGCTCTGGAGACCTTGTGTCCTCTGTGGTGGCTTCTGTCTTTGTTGAGCTCAAGTAAACTGCTCTTCCATATTGGTGGGTTTGAAAGCAGCAGGCAGGTGACCCCAAGCCTCCCAGGTGGGAAGGACCAGGCCCACTGGCATTGTCTGAAGGGCACCCTGGCCTGCACTCACAAACAGTCCAGCAGAACTATCATCCCATCGAATGTGTCTACCAACTTTGCACAAGTGGCAGGATTCCTCCAGGCCGACATTCCTAAGTCCCTGCCGGGGACTTATAAAGTGCATCATGGGATTAGGGGCCAATGCCCATCCCAAACAAAGGAGCCCAGGCTGCAGCCAGGAAGGGAGGGATGGCCTCCGTGTCATTCTATTTTAACTTCAGTGTTTTCCATTAGCCCCTGACTTTTGGTAATGAAAGAGCTTAAGTTAGAACTGCTTGCAAAGTCGGGCTGTGATCTCCACCATCTGTGGAGTAGGGCGTGGCATGAGGGTCATCTGTTCCCCTAAGGGTCTCACGTGCAGCCTTTACAAGGGAAGGGACCATCTTCAGAGACTGGATCGGCACACATGGGATGTGTAAAGTGCAGAATGTACCAGGCACAGCCTGTGCCTCAGGGAGATGGCTTTACCTGGAGAGGTCAGATGGAGAACATGGGGGTTCCAGGTGATGCCAACTTGAAATTCCCCTCCCCACAAGGTTGGGTTTGGGTTGGCCCCAGGAGGCATTCCCCCAGATTGGGAAGGCTGGAGTGAAGTAGCAGCTGTCACTTTATATCTGACGAGGTTCCGTGTTCACTGGTGCTGGCTGGGACAGTGGTGGGCCTGGAGCTCCTCCAGCTCCTGCCACATCTTCTCCCTCTGCTTCTGCCTGACCCTGGGGCTCCCGGAACCTAGGCTCTTGGAAAGTTCACCTGAAGCTTGATGGAAGGAAGTAGAGAGAGGAGGAGAAGAGTAGGGGCTGGCAGGTAAGTGTGTGTGGGCATTGCAATTCTGCAAAGAAAACCCCAAACCGCGGGGAGGTGACGGCGCTCTCTCCTTTGGCATGAATCCTCACTCTGCACTCCTATTGCTCGTCTCAGAAGTTCATTCTCACAGCTTTGGCATTTTGGGGTTCAGCTTCCATAACCGCAATATGAAGAGGTGGGGAAGGAGGGTCTCCAAAACCACTCCAAGATTTTTTAATTAAACTTAATTTTAAGATAATTGTAGGTTCCATGCAGCTGTGAGAAATAAAGCAAACCCCATGCACCCTCTCCCCGGTTTCCCCAATGACAACAGCTGGCCAAACCCTAGTGTGACACTAGGACCAGGATGCCGACACTCATGCCGTGTAGACGCAGAGCATTTCAGGGCCTCTCGTGTCACAGCCACGACCACTTCCCTCCTGTCCCCCTCCTCCCAGCCCCTGGCAACTGTGGACCTGTTCTCCACTTTGTCAGTTTGTCATTCCAAGAATGGCGTATACATGGCATCCTGTGTGTGTAACCTTTTGAAACTGGCCTTTTTTCACTCAGCCCGAGATTCACCTTGTGTCACTGAGTTGCAGCTGGTTCCTTTGAGTTGCTGGGTAGTGTCCCGTGGTGTGGGTAGGCCACAGCTTGTTGAGCCATTTCTCTGCTGGTGGACATCTGGACTGACCCCAGCTTGGGGAGATGACAAACAAAGCTGCTAGGAGTATGTGTGTGACCTTCCCTGGGATAAATTCCCAGGAGTACTATTGCCATGCGATTTGGTAGTTGCATGTTTAGTTTTTTAAGAAAACTATGAGAGGGGCCATACCATTTTGTCCCTACATTCCAGTGTTCTTAATTTTGATGTCTGACAGAGGGGACGACAGGGAGCCTCCAAATATATTTGCACTCTAGTGTGCCTCAGATGGCAAACAGAAGCCAGACAGCCCCAGCCCCAAAGCAGAAGGGGTGATTGCACAGCTGACCCGCTGTTTCCGAGGGACCTGGTGCCGTTCTTCACCAAGGACAGTGGGCATCTGGCCCTCCTGGGACCCACTGGCTAGACTGAGCACAGGTCATTTCAGAGCTAAAGGGAGAATTTTCTGGAGAAGACTATCCAGGCTTCCTGGCCTTACACAGACTCACAAACATGGCTTACCATCAGACTTCTGCAGGTTATTTATGGAAATACATTTTGGTGGCATATCCACTGTGAAACACCCCCCCCCCAAGGACCCACCCCACTTCTTTTACGTAAAATTTCCCAATGTCCCTTCTCTTCTGCATGCTCCCCCTTCCTCCCCCATACAAGGAATAGGAGCTTTGGCACCACGAGGCCCAGGGAAGCAGTGGCTTGGCTGCCCAGGCCAGTGCAAGCTTGGTTAGAGAGTACGCCTTGCCTCTGGGTTCAGAGCCTGGCCTGGGGGCCCCTGGAGGAGGCACACTTCTGGGCTGTGAGACACAGCACTGCCAGGACACAGGACGCTGCAGGAAGTGTTGGCCTATGTCTCTGGAGGAGCCCTGACCCAGGCAGGCCACACCCGCTGGGCCCACCCATCCTGCCTGGACCCCCCTGCTCAGGGACGGAAGAAGCCTGGGCTGAGCCTGGCAGCGGAGCGGTGAAAGCCCCAGTCCTATCTGTGGCCTGGCTCCAGCTGGGTTCTGGCAGCCCGCGTCCACTCCAGGCACCTAAGTGCATGGGAAGAATCTAAGTATCTCCGGGTGCGCCCAGGGAACACGGACCTGGGAGCCCCCAGGAGAAGTCCGCCAGTTCAGGGAGCCCGCGAGGACCTCCAGCCCTGGCTCCGGGGACCCAGCGAGCTCTGCCCTGTACTCTGGGGCCCGTGCAGCAGGGAGGCTCACGGAGCGGGGAGGGGAGGCAGCGGGTGGCTGTCCCCGCCCGTTAGACCACCCAGCGTGCGGCTGCCTCCTGCTCCCTCCCGCGGCCTGTCGGAGGGTCACCGAGAGCCCTGCGCTGCTCCCCTCCTCCGCTTTAATGGTGGCTGGGGCCTCCCCCGCGCCGGGATTGGATACGAGAGAACTGGGTGGGGGCGGGTGAGGGGACCCCAGAAGCCCAGGTTCCCAGCTTGGGCGTAGAGTATCCCGCAGTACAGACGCTGCTGGTCTCTGCGGGTGAGGACCTCCGCACAGACCCGCAGAGCCGGCGGGCGGCGCGGAGGAGGTGGCAGCTCAGCAGAGGTCCCCGCAGGCGCTGGGCGCGCCACGATGTTTGACAGCTCGCAGTATCCTTACAATTGTTTCAATTATGACGCGGACTACCCAGCGGGCAGCTCCGACGAGGAGAAGCGGCTCACACGGCCCGCGTACAGGTGACCTCGGGGATCGGTGGCCGGGGCCGCGGGGGACAGCGACCTTCCTCCGCAGGGAGTTGGGGCAGCCAGGACCTGCCTGGGGTAGAGGGAGGGCTTTCTTCCCTTGGTTGGGGCTCAGAGAAGGAACACTGTCCTCCACACGTTTAGAGGTAGCCGGAGAAGGTCCTCTCAACGTCCCTGAGGGGAACTCCACCGCTGACGGAGAGCCTCTGGGATCTGGAATGCAGCGGGGAGGGAGGACCCGGGGGTCACTTACCCCTGCGCGCTCCACGTCCAACACCCCCAGGCACCTCTGGAGGGAACTGTGCACGCGAGGGGCTGTGCACCTGGCTGTGGGCAACCCCCACGCCAGCGTGGCCTGACGCGCCCTGTTTGCAGCTACATCGCGCTGATCGCAATGGCCATTCAGCAGAGCCCCGCAGGCAGGGTGACCCTGTCGGGCATCTACGATTTCATCATGGGCAAGTTCCCCTATTACCGCGCTAACCAGCGCGCCTGGCAGAACTCCATCCGCCACAACCTGTCCCTCAACAGCTGCTTCGTCAAGGTGAGACACCCCTCCCCCCACCCAGCGGCCCCTGAGTGTCCCAGCCTTGGTGACACCGGGGCCGTGTCATCCCTGATTGGGGGGGTGGAGGGCGGGATTTACAGCGGCAGCTGCTGGAAAGTTGGTTCTTAGACTGGGCTTCCTCCACTTGCTGCATGAGCAACGCCACCCACCCCAGGACAAGTACCCCCCGCGTCCTAAGTGAGCCCAGATGCGGAGGGGCGCACCGGCCGCAGCCCCGCTGAGCCCCTGTCGCTCGCGCAGGTGCCTCGGACCGAGGGCCACGAGAAAGGCAAGGGCAGCTACTGGACGTTCGCCTGCGGCTGCGAGTCCCTGCTCGACCTCTTCGAGAATGGCAACTACCGGCGCCGGCGCCGGCGGCGCGGCCCCAAGCGCGAAGGGCCGAGAGGGGCGTGTGAGAGCGGCGCCCAGGGGACCCAGGGGCCGCCAGAGCCGGCCAACGCCCAGGGCTCCCCGGCGCTTCGCTGCCAGCCACCTGCCCACGCCGGCCCCGCTGCGCTGGGGAAGGGGCCACACAAGGATGTCAAGTTCAGCATAGACTACATCCTCTCCTCCCCCCACCCCTTTCCTGAGCTCAGGTCGCCCCACCCCCCACGGGAGGCCCAACAAATGAATCTCCACTTTTGGACAATGTGAGGGGGGCTGAGGCTGTCAGCTCCCTGGTGGCTGGCACCCAAACAGCCTGGCTCTTCTGGGTGACTTCAGCCAAGCCAGGAAGTGAGGTTTTGCCCACATCTTTGAACATGTGCAGACTCCCGCTCCATGTGGGAACAGCCTGGGCTGGAGGGAAAGGAGCGGAGCTCGTGACAGGTACTCCTGGTCGTGCTGGAGCTTCATCCTTTCAGAAAAAAATGTTTCCTTGCAGGAAAACTCACTGGGTTCCTGTTTGACTTAAGGTTTGCTCTAGAAATCCTGCACGAGGAATAAGAACACGACTCCAGTGTCACGTTCACTCAGAATCAAGGTAACATTCCTCTCCTGCTCTCTGAGAATTCGCTTCATGGACAGCCACACCCTGGAAGCTGATGGTGAGGGGCAGTGTGGCACTGGTGAGCATCTCGTTAGAGATAAAAGTAAGAAGAAAGTACAAACACTGAAGTCACATCCTAACTGACCCCTGAGTGTTGCCCCAAGATTTTTGACTGTGTCTCTGTGATGGTGATGTGATTGGAAGTGACAAATGCATCTTGTGTTGTGGGCAGAATATTGATTGTTTAAGAAATCCCATGCACTTTTTTATGAAGGAAGGAAGGAAGGACAGAAGGAAAGAGAGGAGGGAGGAAAGAAGAAAGGGCAGGAGGAAGGGAGGGCGAGAAGGAGAGAGAAAGAGGGGTCCACATTTGGGACAACTTGGAGGCAAAGCTCACTTTTCTTGATTCTTGTGAGAGGAGTAAGCCCCTGTCCTGGCAGGTCCCAGCCAGCTGGTTTCCCCAGAAAGCAGACGTTGCATAGCAGGCAGTAGAGAAACGCCACTCTGCTGAGATGTGCAATTAGGAAGTGCACAATGGAGGTGGTACAGTCCATTTGAAATGTAAATTATTTAATTACTGTGTAGAGACCAGCATTTTAAAAACACAATTATGCACAGTGAAACTATTTGACCAATCTTATCATTTTTCACCAGCCCATTTTTGCAGAGTTAATTGCTTTCCATGACTTAATTTGAACATTAGTATGGATTACACCTAATCTGATTCACTAGGCGACAATGATTGGCTAATTTTGTAAACAGCAAAAAACGCACTCAGGGAGGCTGCTGTCTGGCCTGGGACTCTCTTGCTTCCTGGAAACTCTGCAAGATGGGCTGGGAGAAAATGAGGGCAGGCCACTGAGCCAGACCCATCATGCAAAAGGCTGGCTTAGTGAGCTTCACTACTGATTCGGAAGGCTTGGCATTTCGTCCCTTCACCTGTAAATAGACTCCACGAGCTCCTTTAGTTGTGTGAGCAGAGGGAGAAGGCTGGTCCTTAGAATGTTGGTGATGGGCCCAGTCCCCGCCCGCCTGCACCAGCAGCCTGGCCAGGCCCTGCCAACCTCACAGGAGGAGAGGAGCCGTGTCTCAAGTGGCCCTCCTGAAAGCGGGACAAATGTCGGTAACATAGAGGACACCTCTCCTTTGCAAATGCCAGCTGCCAGACCTCTGCCGAGGTCGCTGCCCACCAGGCCTGGTGCTGAGCCCGGACGCTAGCTGTGTGCACAGCAGCCCTGGTAGCTGGTGTGGCTCTCGTCCCCATTCTACAGATGGGGATCTGCAGCACAGCGGGCCCAGGCTCCGGGTGCCGGCGTGTGGCGCGGGGGATGGGCTCCTAACACTTCCTTTGTGCTGTGGTTTGTCCCAGCTCAGAATGGAGTGTGCACGTGTGTGCGCGCAGTAGGCATGTGTAGTATCTGTCTGTCTTCCTCCTACTTATATCCCTGTGTTGCTTGTGCTAGAAGCAGTGTTTTCAACTATACCAGATGTACTTTAGATGGAGAGACGATGCAGATGCTACTGTGTGTAACTACACGGCACCCAGAGTCTCTGAAGATATATTTTTCTGCTACCAACTGAGCAAATAAAATTTTTCATTTTGTCTTTCGGGTTCTTGCTCTTTTCCTGCATTTAACTCTGGTGAGTGAAGCCTGAGTGAGAGCAGAAAAACCCTCTGCCCGAAAGAGACAATCTCTAGGGCCCCCAGTCTTGGCAAGGGGGGCGGCCTTGGCAGGAGCCAGGCTTTGACTGGCACGTCCTCCTGCACGGACCCCCCTGGGCTGCGGCGAACAGAGGGGTGGCACCAGCGGTGAGATCTGTGCACTACAAGGTGTAACATTTGTTTTGCAAAGGATATCAATCATGTTTTTAAAAGCGAAGGGACATTTTCAATTTGCCAGCGTGTGATATCCTGCGACTTCAGAAGGGCTCCCAGCCCTCAGAGTGAGTGGCATTTAATACCAAACAACACAGTGGGGTGAGGGCTGGCTCTGACCTATTCAAATGTCGCCACCACACGCAGACTCACCCTGCGTAATTATAATTAAATACTTTATGCCTCCCTTGCAAATCTGCTGATTGATCACTGATATGCACATTACCACATTACCCCGAGCAGATGTCTGCCACACACGGTTATGGATCACCAGGTTTCCATTAACAAAGTTGGAGGTGGGAGTTAGGGGAGTTTGTGCAAATTACCACCGTGCAAAGTTCCCCAGCTTGACGGCATCCAGGCCGGGGACCCTCCTCCCAAGCCACTCTGAGACTGTGCGGGGGACCCTCCTCACAGAGCTGTCGGCACCAGGGGTCTCCTAGAGCTGGAGGCTGCAGGAGCGAGGGACCCACCCTGAGTCTCCTTGAGAGGTAGGGCACCCACCACAGTCAGACTCCCCAAAGGCCAGGGAGAGGGCCGCAGGATGGCAGCCTGGGAGGCTCGGAGTGCAAACCGGCTTCAGATGATACCCTCCTGCCTGGACCGCGGGGCTCCCCAGGGAGGCTGACAGTGCCCATAGATGGACCCTTCCCTCTACACCAAGCTGCTGTCCTTGGCCCCTGGTCATCCGCCACCCCAGCCAGGGCAGCAAACAGAAAGGCCTCATTTCTCTTCCAATTCCTTCCTCCCTGTATCGAGCAGATCTGGGGGCTGTTTGTTCATTCGATCAACAAACATTCGTGAGCGCCATCCTCGATGCTGTGGCACAATAATGAACCAGAGCCACCGACTGTGTCCCAGCCGCTCAGCACATGCAGTTTCACACCCCATGCAGCTGAGAGGCCAGCCCTGCGCAGGGTGTTGAAATGGGGGTAACAGGGTGGGGGCAACAATTATCTTAGTGTGTGAGGGCGGGGCCCTCCCAGGGTAGGCAAGGGCAGTTGTGCCAGAGGAAAGGGCATTTAGGTGGTGGGGGCAGCAAGTGGAAACCCCGTGGTGGAAAGGAGTCTGGTGGGGGTTGGCAGAATAGACGGGAAGCCCGGCGTGGCTGGAGGGGGAGTGCAGGAAGGGAGAAAGGCACGAGAAGACCCCAGGCTGCTCTCCCAGCATCCACGTCCAGGCCAGACATCCCATCTCTTGAGCCTTTGAAATGCATCTCCTGCCTTTGTGTCTCCTTTCTTTCTTTTCTTTCTTTCTTCTTCTTGATATGTGGAACTCTTGCAGAACAATCACGTCCCATGTTCTGGGCACTTTACCTTGGTTAATATGACCTCCATACCGGCTGACTTACTTGAGCATACACACTACACACTCCTGCTCTTGTCCCCAAGCCTTTCTCCCTGGCCTGTCCCATCCTGTGCTCATGAAACTGAGTTCAGGGACCCAGGACACACATACAGGTGCTGAGGGCAGTGTCGGGCTGCAGAGCTGCTTGCTGTCATCTCCCCAGAGCTGCAGCTCTCCTGCCAACACCTCCCACCCCCGCCACCACATCGGAACACGGCTGTTTTTCCAGTATCGCTCCCTGTCTCCTGCCAGGTCCCTAGCCCTGTGAGCAGGGACCGGGCAGACACATGGCTCCATTTCACAGAAGGGGACATGGAGGCTTAGAGAGGCCTCACAGAGCTGTCCAAGCCGGCAGGTCTGCCCCAGTCCAGGGGCCTCGCTAGCCTGGAGGTTAACTGTAATCAGACCCCAAGGCCCCTCTGCCCACGAGCTGTGGCCACCATTCCATGCCTGAGTGTCAGGGACCCCGCTGCCTGCCCGTCCCCCATGGGGATCAGGGCTTCATGGCCCTCACAGTAATTCCTTCCTTCATGAGGAACCAGGAAATGGAAAGTGCAAACGCAGTCTGTTACCTGTAATTTGATTTTGTGTTCTGCCAAATTAACAATTCATAGACATTTGAAAAATTACGTTTTCATCCCGTTAAAAATACCAACTGGTCTTTATGTAAATGGGGCTTGTCCACCGCTTTGCTGTTCTGGAGAAACCAGCTTCTCAGAACCGGAACCAAAGGCGCAGCTTGCCAGGCCACGCTGCTGTCCTTACAAATTAACCGCCCTCGTGTGCTTTTGTGCAATTACATTTCTGCCAGCTCTAGGCGACTTCAGGCCCAGCGTCCAGATAAAATGTGAGTTCACTCAACTGAGACTTGCGGTATGAGAGTCATAATAAACAGAGGCCACGCGGCTATGCCATTTTTAAAAAGAAAAGGAAATTGGGTGGGAACATTTGAACTTTATGCAACTTCCTTCTGCATTCCATGTTGAATGCCGGCACCAGCTGACGACAGCACCGCAAGGAGGCTGCCCACAGGAGATGGCGACCCTCCTGCGCCTCACCCGGGAGGGCCACTGGGCCCTCACCATGCCACGGGCCACCCCGTGTCACCTGTCGGGTGTTTGCGTGCACACCGATCAGCATACTCACCCACGGGCCCCATGGGGCCCCCACCGCCTTGCAAGCAAAACACCCTCCTGTGTCCAGGCCGCCCAGCGCCCATGGGCAGAATGGAGCCCTGGGCACACGCTGCTGGAAATGGCAGTGACAGAGCACCAGCCTTTAATGGGGACAATCATCTCCCATGACACAGACGCGGAAGCTGAGCCCAGAGAGCTGCCCAGGGCCACGTGGCTGCAGTGGGGTGAGCATTTGAACATGTCGCGCTGGCTCCTGGGGTCCCAGGAGGCAGGACACACCTACGCAGGGAGGGCGGGAGCTCTCCAGGCTGTCCCCAACCCCCCAGGGCCTGGGGGCATCCCCACATCCTTGCCTGCAGCTGACCCTGCACACAGTAGGGTTACAGTAAGTGTGTCTTGGATACATCCTGCCTCCCTTGAAACCTAGGATGCACAGAGCAGGACATTCCAGACACAATGACGAGGGTCCACATGTGCCTGCAGCTTCTGAAAAGATGGGAACAATTTTTCCCGCTGTTTTCTGTTTAGATTAACTGACTGGGCCAGATGTTGGCCAGGAAACTGGCTTATGAGTCTCCTGTCAGCACGAAGGAAGCAGATGGGCAGCGCAGGCCACTGAAGCATCCCGTGTGCAGCTGGCATCGCCTCTCCATAGGGTTGGTCTGGGCCAGGCGAGGCCCAAGGAGCCCAGCACCTCTGAAATTATCTCCCAACTGAGCGTGGACACGTGGTCTTCCTGCCTGAGAGCCCGTCCTGGCAGGGCTGCCCTGGGGAGACCTGCCTTCTGCCTCTAGCTGCCGCCGTCAGCTCCAACACTCTGGGGATCTCCACAGACACTGTCCACATCACTGTGAAAGAATATTCAACCCTCACACTGGCTCTGTGAAAAACGCCGGTGGGCTTGCCCCATTCTACAGATGAGAAAAGCAAGGCCAAGAGAGGAGATGGGTTTGTGAAATGCACCCACAGCCTCTCAGGCTCCTTGACCACCGTCAGCAGCCACACGTCCCCTGGGGTTAGGAATGGCCCTGGAGGCCATGGGCCTCGTGTCAGTCTGTAGGACAGGGATAGCTGTGATGCCTCTGGGCCCAGGCAGTGCTTCTGGGTTATCTTGGGTCAGGAGCTTGCAGTTCCTATGCCTGCTCTCCAAGGTCAGCTGAGGTCAGCCATGGGGTCTCGTTCTTCTGGCCCCTAGAGCTGTCCACCCACAACTGTGCGCTTCAGCAGAAAGAGCTGACTGAGGGCCGCAGGACTGGAGTCCGCCTGGTCATGGCATGGAATGCAGGGCGTCACTGGTGGGGAGGGAGGAGGAAGGGGGCCATGCTGGAGGCAGCATGGGGAGGCCCCCAAACCTGTAACAGGCTGCTGTGAGGCACCCTCAGAAGTGTTGGCTCTACCAGAGAGGTCAGTGGGCTTTGTCTGCCCACTCCCTGTTTCTTGGAGACAGCCCCTCCCACCTTGGCCACCTGCCACATTCTTGTCTCCCCCATCAGGTTACCCCACCCCCTTAACAACAGCGATTGGTGCAGGAAGGGTCACATGATCCAAAAGCAACCGAATAAACCCCAAACCACAAGCAGTTCAGCCCCTGCAGGCAGAGGTGAACTGGTCTGGGCACAGCAGTGGCCAGGCATTGAGCCCTGCCATTCTGGGTGTCCCTGTAGACACTGGGGAGGACGTGCCTGGCTGCTGGCTCCGTGCTGGCCCCATGCAGGGCCTCTCTCCACCAGTCAGGGCGGGAGCCTCCTGCCCCTCCAGCCACACCTCTGAGCTGAGTGACCCCGGCTCTCAGGGGCCCCAGGGCACAGAGCACCGAGCTCTTGCCCTCCCTGGGATCACGTCCTGAACAACTGCTGCACCGACTCTTCCCTGACCCTGGCCCTGGGGGAACCAGCCCCGACCGTGTGATTCCAAGGCCTGTCTGCCCTGCCCGGGCCCCGGGAGCAGGGCCTTCTCCCCTCACTGCACTGACCCAGCGTGCTCTGACGCTGGCATGCACAGGGCCGTGTGTGTGGGATGTGGGCTTCTCTGAGCACTGGGTGAGTGGGCGTGTGAGTAAGCAGGAGAACACACGTGTGAGTGCGTGCCCATGTGCATGTGCTCACATGGTGTGCAGAGCGTGGGTTCTACGGCTGTGTTCCTGTGCAGGTGAGCGTGTGTCCTGCCCTCTACATGACAGGTGTCTGTGGGAGGGCGGAGCAGCTGCACGAGAAGGGGGGGGTCTCTGGGATTGTATGCCCCCCACTTTCAGCTGTGCAATCACAGGGGTGTGTCACGGTAACGGTCATGCGGGGTCTCTGGTCCCACTCCCCACATAAGAACACAGGACATGGTGAAGCCAAAACAGGAACACCCACAGAGCCACAGATAGGGGAGTCATACCACTAATATTCTCGCTGGTGGCTGGGTTGGAGACACAGGAAGTAGGAGCCAATCCGCTGTCCGTTTCTCTGCCAACCGATCCCACTTGCTAACTGCAATCCGCTGTTGCTAGCTTAGCGACGGCAGTTATATCAGTGGCTAATGGCTAACCGGTAACAGCTGATAGCCAACTAGTCACAGCTGACGGCCATCTACTACTACCTGAGCCAGCACCTTTCCTCGTGAGGCCGAGCCTGGAAACTGCTGTCCTGGCTCTGTCCCCACAGCACCTCAATGCAAACTTCACTTCCAGTCTTTTCTGTGCCAAGAAATGTATATCGGATACAGTGGCATTGATGAGTCCCCAGGTCTTGTGAGCCATCTCCCCGAGCTCTTGCCCTCCCTGGGATCACGTCCTGAACAACTGCTGCACCGACTCTTCCCTGACCCTTGCCCTGGGGGAACCAGCCCCAACCGTGCGATTCTAAGGCCTGAGCAAGTGGCAGGTGGGAGCCCGGGGGTCTCCTCCATGAGCCCCGTCTCAAGGAGAGGCTCATGGGGGACGCAGCTAGAACGGTTCTCAGAGCAGCCACTGTGCCCTGGTGGGAAGGCTGGCACATAAGTCAAAGGGAAATGTCAAATGCTTCTTAACGCTGCTGGAGGTGTAATTCGGGGCAGGGCCGTGAGCCAATCATACAGCAAAAACGTCTGACTCTAAGAGCAACTTGCACTAAAACCTTCTGCTCCTTGTGAGTAAACCCTTGAGGGACAGGTTCCGTTTTCTAGTCACACAGGAGCTGCATGGGCCCGCGAGCTGACTCTGCGGTGGCCCATTTGGAAGAAGGTGAGTGTGCCACGTGCTGACACCACCTGGGGGTGCGAGCTGGGAGCCTGCCGCTGCTCAGGTCGGAAAGCCAAGGACGCCACCATGAGCACGCAAGGACATAGGGGGCGCCTGGCCTGCACACCCCACGTGTCTGCTCAGCTCCTGCCAACTGCGTGCTTCACACCTTATGATTTCTGGCTACAGAAAGGACGTTTCCATACCCCCGTGTGGCGAGGCTCTTCACTGCACAGGTGCCCCGCTCAGGAATGGGACTCGTAAGTGATCCGCGTGAGCGGGGGCTGGGAGTCTGGGCCCTCAGGGCCGGGGCAGCACAGCCTCTGGGGATCCTCAGGGCAGTGCCACCTTCCTCCTCGGCCATGTCCTGCTTGTGCAACAGCCTGCCAGTGTAGACGGTGTTGGGTGTGGCCTGGGCAGGTCAGACGCTGAGTGGTACACGGGAGTGCCCCCCACAAGAGTCTCCTTCTCAGAACGGTGCCCTGCCCCGCTGAGACCCTGTCCTGTGGGGTCATCCGCACCCAGGAGGCCCACAGTCAGAGCCCAGCTCCCTAATATTCGCCAGCAAGTGTGTTTTCTGCTAAAACGTGGCCAGAGTGCATGTGTGGTTTGCAGTTAAGCATCATGACTGATTCATGTTCCATTTTGTCCCCGTAACGCTGACACTCGCTGTCCCTTCTGTTCTTACAAAGTAGGTACCTGTATAGTTTCCACATGTTGGCTGTTTCCTTCACTGACCACTCTTGGGGTCAGTTTCCTTCTCCGTGAATTACAGCCTAAGTAGTCCTTTCTGTGACAGGAAATCTCTCAGTCTCAGTCTGAAGATCCCTCCTCCTCCCTCTCTCTCTCCTTCCTCCCTCTCTCCCTGCTCCGACCTCGCTTCCTCCTCCCTCCTCCCCCTTCTAAAGATCCTATTCTATTATCTAATGGCACATATTGGGCTGTTTAAAAATGTGCTGTCTAAGATCAGTCCTGACTATTATCAGTTCTAAGTATCCCCCTCTAACATTTTATTATTAAAATTTCAAACATACAGGAAAGTTAAAAAAGACTGCACAGTCAGTGCCAATCTCCTCACCACGTAACTAGATGGAGGAAGTTGATACATCACTTCCTCCATCTAGTTACGAACCCACCTGATACCCCATGGGTTCAAGGTGAAATTTAAAAATATAATTTATAATAGTATCCAAAATATGAACTACTTTTTAAGAAGTTTCTTTTTCACACATCCCTGTACTTCACCCCTAGATACTTCAGCACACGTATAATCAACTACCGTTCAATATTTGTTTATGGAATTTTTTATTAGGTAAAATTGACCTTGAGTGAGAGGTCACTGATTTTAAGTGTATCATTATGTAAGTTTTGATAAATGCATCAATCTGTGACCCAAGCCAGTGAAGACAAGAGAACACCACCCAACCTCAAAAGGTCCCCAGTCTGACCCTACCCCAACCCCGCGCCAAGCTGTGCTCTGAAGTTTTTCTCAGCAGATGAGCCTATCATGTCCTAGAACCTCACAAAACACCTACTCGTCAGGAATGCCCCTCTCACTGAGGACACGGAGCCGACAGCCACGTCCAGCGTAGCTCAGGCTTCTGACGGCACAGCAGTGTCTGGCACATTTTAGTAGGCTTTTGCCTTATGATTGGCTTGTGGGCGTTCTTCATATATCCCTGATAAAGTCCTCTGTCAGATGCATGTTTTGCTAATTTTTCTTCCAATCTCTTTGCCGCCTCATTTTCTTAATGCCATATTGATCAGGAGAAGTTCTAATTTGACAAAGTTTAATTTGCCCCAGATTCTTGTGGCTATTTGTTTCCTACCCCTGGGTTATAAAGGTATGATACCACACATTTGTTTGCAAGCTTATCGTTTTATCTTTTACGTTTACTTGTATGCTCCATCCTGAGCATTACGCTTTTGGGAACAGCAGCAGGAAAGTGTTACTTTGTTTCCCCACAAATCGTTTCAGCACTGTTAACGGAAAGGCCGTTCTTTCCCCATGGGTTGTTTTGATGTGTGTCAGAAATCCATTGACACATGTGGGTCTATTTCTAAACTCTCTGTTCTGCTCACTGACCTGCTGGTCTCCCTCAGCACAAGTAGCACACGGCTGAGCTTAGGACGGCTGTGTAACAGGGATAGACAGGCTCACAACTCTGCTCTTCTTTTTCAAATTTGTTGGGCCACCTGAGGTCCTTTGCAATTCCAAATTAACTTTAGACTCAGTTTGGGAAGTTCGATGAGAAAACTTGCTGGCATTATGACTGGGATTATGTTAATGCCATAGATAAATTGTGGAAAATTTGACCTCTTAACAAGAAGTTAATATTTTTAATGCTATTATAAATTATATTTTTTAATTTCAATTTTTGATTCTTTGTTGGTAGTGTACAGAAATACAATTAATTTTTGTATGTTATCTTGTATTCCGTAACCTTGCTAAACTCACTTATTAATTAGAATAGCTTTTTTGTCACTTCCATCCAATTTTCTACATAGATGATTATCTTCTGTGAATAGGAACAGGGACTCAGACAGATGCCTGTACACAGGTGTTCATGGCAGCATTACAAACAACAGCCAAAAACTGGACACAGCCCAATGTCCACCAATGGATGAACTGGATAAGCAAAATGTGGCAAATCCACACAGTGGAACATTATTCAGCCAGGAAAAGGAATGAAGCTACAACTTGGATGAGCCCAGGAAAATGCTCAGTGAGCCAGTGACTGAGGCCACACAGTGTGTGATTCCACTGGTGTGAAAGAGCAAGCACATCCGCAGAGACAGGACGCAGACGGGTGGTCGCCAGGGACGGGGGGAGATGGGGAGCCAGTGTTGTGAGTTGCGGGGGGTGAGACGGTGGTGGCGGTGGTTCAACATTGTGAATACACTAAAGACCACTGCAGCGCACAATTTAAAATGGTGAATTTTATGTTCTGTGGATGGTCTTAATTTTAAAATTGCACACACAAGCACACGCATGCACACGCATGCCCTAACCCGGGATGAATTCCCTGCCATAGAAACTGAGCGCGTCAGTCTCCGAGCTGCAGCTTCCTTATGCCCGAAATGGGCCACAATCCTGACTCACAGGCTGTTGTGCCAATCCAGCGAGATAAGGTGGGGAACGCCCTGCTTATGGTGCCAAATAACCGAGATAATGCATGAATGTGACACGAAGCTCGGAAAGTGGGGCCATTTCGAAATGTCACCTGGCCCCGTTCCCATCACACCTGTGTCTGATTTGGGCCTGACACCTGGCAGTTGGCCTTGATCCTACCTTGCCTCCACTGCCACCCCCCCCACGCAAGTCCTTCAGCCTCCTGTCAATGCAGCTCCTTCCTACAGCTGTCTGCCGAGCCCTCATCCAGTCTCCACCTAAAGGCACCTAAAGGCAGCCAGTGTCCCACCTGCTTCCTGCCTACTCCAGCCACCCTCCAACCTGCAGCCTGAGTGGCACTGTGGAATCACACAAGGCACCCCTCCCGGGCCACCCCCCTCCCCTGCCACCCCTCGGTCGCCACCAGGCTTCTCTCACCTCTGCACCAGAGCCCCACGAGGCTGGGCTCTGCTTCTCATCCCACTTTCTCCTCCCTCTCCCCACTCACGGGGCTCCAGCCACACGGGTCTCCTGGCATCCCTGCCTTTGCACCGTTGTCCCCTGGCCTGTCTTCATTCACATCTCTCAAATGCCATCTACGCAAGCCAGCAGCCTCACAGCAACTCCCCCCAGGGACGGGCTCCTCCCCTCACTTGCTTTCTAGCGCACGTCTGATTGTGGGGCTACTGTTGCCTTGTGCTCTATGATGTTGTGGTGTATCCATTATATTACAAGTTGTTGCCCTTTGTTTCCTTCCCCACTAGAATACAAGCTCCATTCGCAGACCAAACCCTGGTTCGTGGCTTTCCCCATGCCCTGAGCGGATCTAAATGAGAATACAAGAAGCTGCCGACCGGAAGCTCTACCTCAAGCTCTCTAGCGTCAGTTTCCCCAACTGCAAACCGAGGGGAGTGGCTCGTGTATGAGTAGGCCTTCCTAGCTCTCCAGGTAAAGCGCAGGTGGTTCCGCACCGCAGGTAGCAATGTACTTGTCAGTACAAGGGCAGGGTAGCTGAGTCCTCCCACAGACCGCCAGCGTCCCAGCCTCAGGGTTGTGTCGGCCTTCCAGGAACACGCACCGCACCTGCACCTCCAACAGGTGAGACCCAGAGGGTGCACGTATGCGCTGTGCCACCAGGTGGCAGCAGAGCGCCAGGGATAGGCAGGTCCGTGGAGCCCGGAGCCTGGGAGCCGCGGTGCGCTAGTGACGATCCGGGCCCCGCCCAGGCCCCGCCCCACCTTTTATGACCACGCCCGATTGCCAAAGGCCCCGCCCCACCGCCCAGGCTAGGCCCATGCAGACTGAACGACGCCCAGGTTTGGGGTCCAGGGTCTTGCGGGCGACATCCTGAAATGAAATCGGTGCAGTGGATGATGGGGGCACGGGGGCGGCGGGAGGGATCTGCTGGTAGACGTGACTTATCAACGGCTTGGCCTTTTCTAAGCACCTGACAGTCATTTTCTCTTTTCATCGTAACACCACCACCCGGCTCATGGAGGGTACTAACACCTAGAGGACATCTGGGGTAGAAACAGAGAAAGGGCGCGGAGGGCTGGCCGGTGCTGAGACCCATGGCGTGAGCTGGCCCCGGGTGGACACCCCCATGGACTCAGTGCACAAGTCTGCTTCAGCCCCGGTGGGCTCTCACCCCCCCACCCCCCAACTCCCTGTGGGCTCTCTGATTGGCAAAGCTCCTCCCCACCTCTTCCCACCCACCCCTCACTGAGATCTGGTGGGGGGCCTGGAGGACAGCTGTCCAGTGGGACTTGCAGAAGACTGGCCCTGAGATGCAGACACAGGATTCAGAGCCAGGTGTCCTGTTGGCCATCGTGGCCCCCTCCCCTATCCATCCCCAAATGCCCTTGAGGGTCTCTGGGTCAACTTGGAGCCCAGTCTCTGGATTCACTCACATCCTGTCTGAGGAGGGGTCCTGCTCAGGACCCAGCCCAGAACTCGGAGCTGCAGCCCTAGAGGGGAACCCTAGGAAGGTCTCCAACTCGTGCCCCAGGTGCCCCTTTGAGGGGTCCATGAAGCTGGGAAATCCACAGGCTGATTCGAACGTGCCCCCTGTTTTGTACTAAAACAAACACAGATGTCCTCTGGCATACAAAGCAGAATTGCTATGAAATCCAATTCGCAAAACAGGAATTGAGGAAATTTTGAACCTGGGTGGGCCATTTGGGGTTGTATCCCTACACGGTTGGGGGCACAGTTTTAGCGTCCTCTGGTTTTCAAGCTGTGCCCATAGAGATGTGAGAAAGTGCACGGGAAGCCGACCTCAGCCACTAACACCCTGGTAAGAGTAAGATTTTGCCAGGAGTTTGCAGGGGCATGAACAGGGTGCTCACAGCTCGGGGTGGGGTGCAGGGCTACCCCAGACGTGACACTCCAGCCTCCCAAGCCGTGGGCGGTGCCACAGTGCAGCCCACCCCCCGCTCAGCATCTGCCATCGTCTTTCCTGGCTCCCTCCAGCCCTGCCCACCGCAGCCCAGGCCCCACCTCTGACAACCACTTCCAACAGGTGAAAGCATGGCATCATACAAACATTAAATGTACCAAAGATTTTACTGAGCTCATTACGTAACGAGGAAACCAGTGACGCCCTTGAACTGGCTCTCAGGAGAACTCAGACACCACACAGCAGATGAGGAGCCCTGAATGTGACCTTACACCGGACACGGGTCTACCCACAGGGCAGCCTCCACTCCCTCACAGCAAAACTAGCTTGATTTCTGTGGACATGGGCCACATGCATTATCGTCAGTTTTCTTGAAGTAGCTCACATGAAAGGAAGAGACAGCCCCGGAGGGTGTGCCAGATGGAACCCATTTCAAGCTCTTTCCACAACGTCTTGTATAGGCAAGACCACTCGCTGGCCGCTGTCTCTAACGCAAAGGCACACAAGCCACGTGTGGCTCTCGGAAGCCGGCTTCCTGGCTCCTGTACCATAACCCCGGCTGGGCCTCCCAGGCCTCCTTGCTGGGTGTTGTGTGGCCCGGGTGGAATCCTGACTTGGCTACTTACTAGCTGTGTGACCGTGAAAGCCACCCAGCCCGTGCCTCGGTCTGCTCACCTGCAAGTGGAGTGGCACTTTGAGGTGGGCAGGACTCCAGTACGGCAAGCCAGTTGCCCGCCTGGTCTGGCTTCAGTTTCTGGCGGCCCCGTGCTTCCTGACTGACGGACTTTCCCTTGTCTGCAGCTCCAGCTGTTTTCCACCTTTGTACCTGTTTTCCTGGGTGCTCCAGGCACAGGGTGGCTGTCTGTCTGCTGTGTTCTGTGCCACCACCTCACTGCCACTTACAGCCGAGCCCCTGAAGTCCTCCAAGAAGTGGCCACTGCCCGGAAACAAGGTACCTCATTCCCATGGGAAACTGTGGGGCACCGTCCACAGGCCGAGGCCACAGCACCCCAGGTGCGGCCTGCTGTCATCACAGCTTTGTTGTAAAGGACGGAGCAGAATGGCACAGGCGGCAGGGGCACAGGGGCCTGCCCGGGCTCTGGAGACTGGGGTACTCTCTGAACTTATTGTCTCTTCCAATCCTTGGTGGGAGGCAAGGAAACCTCCAGGCTGGAGACAGGGAGAAAAGAGCAGGGCCACAGCAGCAGGCCCCAAAGCTCCCCAATTCCATGTCATTAGTTAACAGGGGCCCCTAGATTTTCCTTACACAGCAGCTCGAGTCAAACCACCAGCCCAGCCGTGCTAGGCAGCCGGCCTCGTGTCCTGTGCATTTTTAAACACCCTGAAATGCACCTCATAGTTCTGGAAGCTTCAGTTGGTCTGCAATTACAAGTAGGCCTTATTAAAAACCCGCGCGGTCTCCCACATCAAACGAAATTAATCAGTAACAAGCTGTAATGTTATTAGGTCATTTCCCAACACACAGTAACTCGGGGCAACCCTATCTGATTGGCCAGCTGTCAGGCCTTGGGGCCTCTCCCGCAGTCGTCCGTACGCTGTGTGCTTTACACGACATGTTTGTCTTCGGCTGAGTTACGTGAGTGTGGGTATTGTCTGGCTGCACAGATTCCGATGGACCAGCAGGTGTGTCTCGCTGGGTGGATGCCATGGAGGCGGTCATCGCTTCTGGCCAGACGGTGCGGACAGGCATGGTGGCTGTGATGGGCAGAGCAGCCGGAACCCCAGGAAGGTCTCTCCCTGGACCTGCAGGGGCGTCCTGACTGCTGGCCAGCGTCCACCTCCCTTGCATGCACTCCATGCAGCAGCCGGAACGGGTTACTTTCACGTGGTCTGAACCTCGTCACTCACTGACTCTGACTGTAACGGGTGCCATCAGATGCAGTGGGGCTGGCCGGCAAGGTCCTGCACACCCTGGATCCCTGCTGCTTCTGCGTCTCTCCCCTCACTCGGTCCTGCTCGCCCTGTGGCTGGTGGCACTTCCAAGACGGCCACCATTCAGGAGGTCTTGTGACAGGAGGACTTCAGGAAGGTGGGGTCCAGTTCCCAGCCCCGGACTCTAGGTTGGGCTATTGATGACAGCAGAGACGCTGCTGTGTGGCTCTGAGGCTCGGAAGGTGTTGGGCTTGGTCTTCTGGGGACTGACCTTGCAGCCCCAAGCTGCCACGCCAGTGTCTGGACACCCTGAGGCCATCATAGTGTGAGGAAACCCACACGGGCCCACACGAGAGGCCACATGGAGAGAGAAATGCCCCCCACCCCCAGGTGACAGGAACAACAGCATCTAGTCGGTCCCCAAGCCCTGTCCTGCCCAGAGCCTTCGTCCATACTGTCCCCTTTGCCTGAAATACTCTTTTCACTCTCTGCATGTGGCTCTTTTGCATCCCTCACTTCTTGGCTTACAGATCACCTCCCCAGAGAGGACCCCCACGCCCGTCGTCCCCTGCTGGCCCTCCCTCGGCACCCAATTCATGTCCTCTGTGGCCCTGGTCATAACTCATACTTCTGTAGCTCTTCTCTTACTCAGGGATCATCTGCTCCCCGGCAGGACTATAGGCAGCACACCTGCCTCACTCCCCACCAAATGCCCAGTGACCAGGACAGCCCCTGGCATACGGAACAGGCTCAAGTGACCAGCAGGCTGACGGCCTGAATGAGGGGATGACGGATAGGGAGCAGGTGCAGCAGTGGGTCACACCCCAGTGGACGTGGGGGACATGGGACCCGGTGAGGCCTCGGGAGAGGCACTGATGGACTGAGGGCTCCCGGGTCTGAGCTGCATGGAGGGGCCTCTGTTCCAAGGGCCAAGGGACGAAGGCCGTCCACACCAGGAGTGGCCCGCTGCTGGAGTGGGGGAGGCTGGAATCTTGTCGAGTCCAGTCCCCAGCACCCAGGTCAGGCCCCTGCCCTGGAGGAAGAACAGCCTGGCTGGGGAAGGACAGATAGGTGACAGATGACTAAAGGAGCACTTGATGTGCGAGGTGACACAAGTTGGCTTGTCCAATCTCAGACAGCTCTCAGGTGGGCACAGGCATGGCCCCCTAGAGATGAAGCAGTGGCCGCTGACCCTGGTCCAGCCCCCACCTCCTGCATCCTGGGTGATGACAGTAGCTGCCTCCCCCGAGAGACACAGCACCTGCTACAGCAGCAGCCAAAACCCAGCTTCCTGAGAACACCTACAGTGTCCTGCATGGTCAGCCTCCTCCCGACTTTCTAAATAAACCTTTCATTTTAGAATGTTTGGATTTACAGAACAGTTGTGAAGATAGCACAGAGTTTCCGCACACCCAGCACCCAGGCTCCCGTCCCTGACACCGTCCATGAGTGCAGTGTATGTGTCACACAGGTGATGAGCCTGCACGGACACACTGCCACCACAGAGCCCTACTTTATTTGGATTTCGTGAGTTTCCCCACTGGGCTCCCTGCTACTTCCGAGCCTGCCTGGAATTTTGAACCATGTGACTATATTAGCTGTTAATTAAATGATCTGATTTCTTGTTTAAGCGCGTGCCAATCCTACTCTGGCCTAGGAGTGGACACAGACCCGTGACTCAGGTTCGAGGACCCGTGGGTCCCCGCCTGAGACGCGTGACACAGAAAATGCCAGGTGTGCTTCAGAGCCTATCCGGTGTCCTGACTCGGCAGAGTCTTCTGTCGGCCGGGCCTGTCCTGCCAGCACACCGGGGATGTGTGGGCTGGCCAAAGGGACAGGGTTCAGGGCAGATGCT
Organism: Rhinolophus ferrumequinum; assembly: GCF_004115265.2. Lineage (NCBI taxonomy): Eukaryota > Metazoa > Chordata > Mammalia > Chiroptera > Rhinolophidae > Rhinolophus > Rhinolophus ferrumequinum. The sequence continues at coordinate 44,709,196 of NC_046307.1, read as the reverse complement.
CTGGGAAACAGCAGTGGTTCTCCAGGCCGACAGCTCACTATTGTGGCAGGTGGCTGGCCTCTGGTGACGATGCTTGCTGCAGCCTGTCCAAGCTTTCCAGGGAAAATGCTACCTAACGTGTGAAACCAGCCATTCCCCGGGTGTGGGTCACCACTGGGGTCAGGCGGGGGAGGGGGACCAGGGTCACTGGAGCCCTGACTCGGGCCGATCTTTCCCAGGGGAAGTGGGCCATCCTGTGGGTGCCAACAGCCCAGAGGCAGCAACGAAAGAGGTGCATTCTGCAGGAAGCCACAGGCGTCTCCCAGGTCTACGCACCCAACCTGACCTTGGACAACCATGGATGAACCGGCCGTGGACCCCAAGACAGCTCCCAGCTGAGGGGCACGGGGGCAGGGCTTGGGAGGCACCCCGGCCAGTCCGTGTCCCTCACCCAGCCTGCAACGCCCCCAGAGACAACCTTGCCCTCTGCCTGGCTCACAGCCCCACACCTGCCAACAGATGGGCTTTTCTCTAATTGTCCCGAAGGGGCCACAGTGTCAGTGACAGCCCCTAAGGTGTCCCACCCCAGCCCCCACCTTCAGAGCAGGGGTCCAGCCCCCAACCTTCTTTGAGGCACTCACTTGGTAAGGGGACTTCCTCCAAAGGAGCCCCCAGGGGTGGAGTGCCCCCAGGGGAGCCATTCCGGAGCCCCCCAGCCCGACAGCAGCAGCTTCCAAGGTTCACCCTGGATCCCCTGTGACCCCCACAAGTCCCTGACCATCTTGCAGGTGGAGCTCAGAGAATGCAAGGACCCCAGGAAGGGAGCGATGGGTCCCCATGGCCCCTCACACCGCCCTCACTTCCCCAGGTGGGACCCCGCGGGTGGGCCTGGTGAGGGCATTGTCCTGCGGCCAGCTGGCACCACCACTGGGGCCCTGGCTGCCCCCCCGCCCGCCGGCCTTCTGAAAGGCCTTTTCATCCCTGTGTGGACAACACTGCTGGCCGCATCAAAGACCGTCTATGGAAAGTCATATTTTTCCCCAAACCAGAAAAGCTCAGGCTTGGAGCACAAACATTCAGCTCATTATTTAGAAATAACAAGTCCTCTGCTCCTGGTATCAGATCAAAGCTCAGAAATTAAATTCTCCAGAAGAGGGGGGCAGCCTGGGATCAGCAGATTTGTGTTTGCTGACTTTTTTTTCATTCAGCAGCTAAAAAAAGGGACTCAAAATCTGCCTAGCGGTTTGGGAGTCTGGCCCGGGGTTTGCAAGCAGCAAGGAGACAACGCGCTCGGGAGACTCCCGGGCGTGGAGGCTGAAAGCATTTGGTTGACATGACAATGGAGACAGCTTGGCAGCCTGGTCAGGTGTGGGTCTGCAGGAAATCCTGGTCCCACCTCCTCCACCGCTGTTCACAGACACGCGTGTGCTCACAGGTGTACTCCACCCACAGGAGCTCCTGTGCCCCGAGGCACCTGTACCAGGAACGCACGTGGGCTGCAGCCACTGACCAGGTGCACACCCACAACAGGAAGGGGAACCAGAAGGCGGGGCCCTGCGCGCTCACCTAGGGAACCAGGGCTGGGGGCTGGCCTGAAACTCCCCCACGACACTCACCCAGCCACTCCCAGACCCAGACGTGTCGCTGACCAGAGCCGGACCCACTCGTTCTGGCCCCTGCACAGCCCTCCCCGCATACCCCGGGGGAACATGGGCCCTGCAGGAAGAAGGTGCTGACCCGCACTGGGCAGAGCGAGGGTGGTCACTGTAGCTTGTCATTCTCACCGTGACTGTGTTGTCCCTGACGTCTGCACACCTCTAGGGGTCTCAGCCGCGTGGCTGGGCCTGAGCCTGGCTGGCAGGTCTTCCCCGTCCTCTCCTGGAATCCTAGGGTGGCCAAGGCACCCGGTTCAGGCTTACGCCAATCACCACAGCTCCGCCCCCTGGTTACAGGGATTGGCTCTTCCGTGGGCATGTGACCCGGTTCCAGCCAATGAGATGGCAAGAGCCTCAGGCCTAGTCTTGCAGAGCTCAGCATGGCACAGACGTTCGGGCTGTGATGGCCTTTCCTCACAATGGACAAAGCCGCCTGGGACAGGGCCTACACCACAGAGGACCCAGGAGGCCAGGTGCTTGGTAACTTCCTGAGGCCTGAATGCCACGGGTCCTGAAGCCCGCACAGCTCCCTATCCCCTTCAACACACCACACACCCATTACTTCAAGTGGTTTCACGTGGCTTTGTCTTCAGTGAGCCTCCTGGAGACGGGACCAGCGGCCCCTGAACTCTGCTCTCCCATCGTGAACCATGCACCTGCCTCCGTAGCTTACCCAGCCCACAGCGGTGCCCAGCAAGGGGTGACCCCCACAGGCTCTGCATGGCCTGGACCGCCAACATCTCGGCCTGGCACTGCACACTGGCCCTCCCTGGGCTCTCCAGACCCTCACCTTCCTTCCTGCCACCTGGCCTTGCCCGACGAGTTCCCCGGCCTGAGACACCGTCCCCTCCCCTCTGCCCCCTACCGTCCTCGATGAGATATGAACACAGGTGGTACCTTAGGACCCGCCCACCTCAGAGTCTTCACTTCACCACACCTCTGTTATATTGGGTGACACTCTCTGGTTCCAGAGACTAGCTTGCGGGCGTGATCCATCCTACCACCAGCACATGGAAAGCTGATGCACGTGTGTACATGCACATATGTGACGTGCGTGTGTGTCTACACATGAAAACAGACATGCTTTCTTAGTCTGGGTTCCCTAAAAGCAGAGCCTGAGACAAGGGTTTGGGTGCAAGTGTTTATTTGGGAGGAGATCTCAGGAAGTGAAGAGACCGGGATCGTTCACCAGCAGACCATGTGGGACGTGGACACCTCGCAGGAGGGCCGTGCAGGCAGGGCAAAGGCCAGGAGCACTGGCCACTTACCGCCCCCTCTCTTTCCCTGTTGGCTGAAGGTGCCCCCCTGCACAGATGCCCCAGCACTCTGGGGTCCCTGCCTCACCACCCAGCGCCCCCCACAGACAACTACGCTGATTCAGGGCCCGTGGGCCCAGACGTGCCCACCACATGCATATGGACACATGTGCGCTGCTGGGCCCGTGTGAGGAGTCGCCAGGGTGGGGCTGGACAGCTCAGGGCCAGCACACCCCAGGGGGACGGATGCTTGTCCACTGAGGGGGACGGGCTGGGGGACACTGTGTCCAGTCTAAAGCATGAAGAGAGGCTGCTAGCCCTTCGACATTCTCCCAGAATTCTCATCTCTGAGTTGAGCACCAAATAGCAAATAAAAGGAATGGGAAACAGCTGGAAATACTGACAACGTGACTCTTTTATTTCCTCAAAAAATGATAAAAATAGTGTCATAGCCAAGTTCGTTTTCTAGGCAATGTTATTTTAGGCAGCCTGTATTAATGGCACGAGAATTAGTGTGAATTGAGTAATTAGGCAGAGGCTGGCAGCTGGAGCTGACAGGCCCCGACAGACGTGTGATTCAGTGTCCCGGGCTTCCTGAGTCCATGCGGGACAGCTCAGGGCACAGCCAGACTGGCCACATCGTTCTGGGGACGCCTGTGCTCTGGGTGCCAGTCAAGGGCAGAGCCAGGCCAGGGCTCTCCTGGACAGATCTGTGGGCCCAGGAGACTTGGGGGGGGGGGGTGACCCAAGGGCACCACGCTCTCCACCCTGTGAGGTTACCGCTCTCACTGTGTGCCGTGTCCCTTCTGGCCACCCCTCCCTGCTCCAGAGGGGCCAGCCCCTCCATTGCCATCTCCCAACACCCTGACTCTTCAGAGCAAACCGAACACCCCTTAACACAGAGCCCATGTTCACAAATGACTTCCCACCCATCTCCTCAGCCTGGCTACTCAGAGTGGGTCCCCAGACCCGCAGCTTCACCATCACAAGACCTTGTAGGCAATGCAGAGTCCCAGGCCCCACCCAGACCCTGGGCCAGAAGCTGTGTTTTAACAAGGGCCCCGGGCGACCCCTGCACACTTCAGGTTCCGGAAGTGCTGGCTCAGAGAACAGGCCTGTGCGTGCCTGTGCTCAGCTGTGTCTAGCCAGCAGCACAGGACCCGGCAGTGCAGGCTGTGGGGACGCCCTTGCCTCCACCCACAGGCCCACGGCAGACATGTCATCATGGGGCAGGGTCCCACTGCAGCCGTCAAAGCTCCAGAAATACTGGGCTCTGGTGTTGGGCTTCCGGCGGCGCTCACTTACTCTGAGGACCATCAAACAGGTTTTATAGAAGCCCATTGCTGCCTGACAGAACCAGCACCCCCAGGGCACAGGGACATGGCCGTCTACCACCTTCGAGGTGGTTCCCTGCACCTGACTGCCCCCTCACACCTGCTCTCGGTGCCAGTGGGGAGGACAGGCCTGGTGGACGGGGTGCAAGCCGGTCCCTGGCCCCAGCTGTGGCGTCCTGGCTGTGGCCTGAATGCACCCTTGTCTCCTGGCTCTGGTCAACAGCCTCCATAACCGCCCAGCGTTCTATTGACTCAAGATAAGTCCCGGAGGCCCGGGGCAGCTCTGTTTGGTCCGGTGTCTGCTGGCCAGGCCATGCTGGGACCCAGCTCAGCACACACCCTGCCAGCTGCACGCTTTGTCCCTACCCTGGGGCCCTCCCGGAGCCCCTGCGGCAATCACACCTATCAGCTTCACTGGGCAGTGCCAGTGTATAAAGACAGTCACGTGTTCTCACAGCTTTGTCCAGAAACAGGTGCTGAGGTGACATCATATCTCTGGCAGAGATCACTTAGGTCTTCCGACTTCTATCAATATTTACGTTTCCAGCTCCACGAGGAGTGTAATCATACTTCTGGTGACACCTGCCATGTTCTGCCTGCACTGCCCTGGCTCTGGATGTGTGGTAAGCCCCAGTCTCCGCTGGTTTGGAGTTTCCACTCCTCAGGGCCTGGTCAGCTGGCAGGCAGAGCCTCTGGGCCACCAGACAAAGGACCAGGGGCAGGAGCAGGAAAGGGTGGAGTCACCCCAGGCCTAGACAGCGGTGGGAAGAGGGGGCGTGTCCTCTCTGTGTCTTTGGACTTTAGCTGCTCCCCTGAACCCCATCACTCACCTGTCCGAAAACAGGCGTCATGCTCAGAGGCTCCTCCTGAGGAAAAAAAAGAGATGGGAAAGCTCTTTCCAGAAAGTTCTTTTTGAAAAAAACAAAGCACGTTTGCAGCCCAAGGCCCAGGTCACAAGCACAGTATGAATCAGGCCTGCGGCCCAGTCTCAGCTGTGCTGGGGAACCCACCAGAGCCTGGGCAGTGTCGGGAGGACAGCAGGTCTTGATCCCGCCCATCTGAAACCTGTGGGCGGTGGCCTACCTGCTCTGTTTTAGGCACCTGGGCCCTTGGGCAAAGCAGCAGACGAGGACCAGGCCGAGGGCATGGGCAGCACTGCCCTAGGCAGCCCGGGGTGCCCATGGGGATGAGCAATCCCCCCACCCGTCCCCGAGGGCCCCAGCACCCCAGAGAGACTCTCCTGCAGCGTCTGGGGTTTTATTGACACACCAAGAGCAAGAGATAAACCCCACCTAATGTCAGAACAAATACAGGCTGAAACCAGAGAGGCCTGGGAGAGATAAGACAGGCATTTGCCCGGGGCTGCGAGGTGAGGAGGGTGGGGAGAGGCTGTGCCCCCCCCAGCTACCCCGCACTCCCACCCAGGAGAAACACAGAGCTCAGGGGCGGCTGCATTAATCATTCCTGGTGGGCCCAGTGTGGGGCCAGACCCGGGTGAGGGAGGAGGGCCCCACCTCCACCAGGCCAGGGCCTGAGGCTTTACTGGTCCCTCCCTGGGTGACAGGGCAGCAGGCCCAGCCCGAAGGGCGAAGCAGTCCCTGCCCTCCAGACTCTGGAGTCTCGGGGACAGTTACTCAGATGCCCACACAACCTGGGGGCAGTGATGGGGGTGGCAGAGCTCTGGTTGTCTCGTAGGCAAGGGGGAAATGGAGACAGTCTGACGTCCTCGATGCCATCTTCAGGGAAGGTGGTGTAGGTCGGAAAAGGCCCGCTCCCCACGCCCCAGGAGGGCCTTGTCATCACCACGAGTGGATGAGGGGAAGGGAGGAAGTCATTGCCACTGAAATCCCACCTAGGGCGAGACTCCCCGAATTCCCCACTGACAGAGCTTGGCTGGCTGAGAGCTGGGTCTTTCAGAATTCCAGGACGTCTGTCTTCAGAGGGACCCCAGCTAGCCCCCAACCCTTAGCAGAGAGCAGGCCACACAGCAGGTGGAAGACACCGCTGGGCTCAGGTCTTGGGGTCCAGACACATCCAGTCTGGGGCCATCAGAGAGGCTGGCTTGGGCCCCTCTCACAAGAGCAGAGGAAACTGCCTGAGGTGGCCTCCTGGGGGGAGAGGCCCCAACGGAGGGAGGGGTGACTCGGGGAGCCCAGCTGTTCCTGCAGGTGAGCTCTGTGGGGACTTCCTGGAAACCCCAGGGCAGGTGAGCTCCTGGGACAGGCCGGGAGTCAGCAACCCAGGGAGGGGGCTGAGAGGCCTGGGTGGGCCGGGCTCTTCTCCCTCCCCCATACCAGGTGTCAGGGACCTCACAGGCATCACTTTTATACTTTATGCCACTTAAATTACATTAATATACTAGCATAATAATAATCTGCTTGTATTTTATGCCAGTGAAATGGTAGTTTTGAATGAAATGGACAAATTCCTTGGGAAAACAGCTCAGCAGGCTCACACAGAGGGGACACTGACAAAGATCTGGAAATCCCATTCGACTCCAACAAGAACTGAAGTCAGAGAGCAGCAAGCTGGAGCCTGGGCTCTGCCCCCAAAGGCCTGGCTCTTCCTGGGCAGGAGAGACATGTTCTAGTTAGGGAGTAAAAGCTTAGGTGGCCCAAATAGGGAGAGTGTGTGTGCACAGGGTGGGTGTGCGGAAAGGGCACACCTGTGTACGTGCAGAGAATGAAGAGTTGTGCAACCCAATGACATCTGAATACAAAAACTTTTACTATAATCTTGCCTTCATTGATTAAATACAAAAAAAGTATTTTCCAGAACTAACTCTATTGAGTCAATGTAATTAATCCTGGGTCAGTTGTCTAACCTTGAAATCAAAGGCTCCAATTAACTTTTTTTCATTCCACTGAAATTATATTCATAGGAATTATTTATTTTTCATTTCAATTTTACAACAAAATTATGATTTATTCATTGTTATTTGTTCCTATCAGTGTTTGTGATTATAGTTTCTCATAAGAGGGTATTTGGGGGTCAGGAAACGGACACCTAAGAAAAAAACTCAGAGTGGGAGACAAACCACTATGTGCCCCTCCCTCGACTGCCTCCCAGTCTTTGCAGGCACCAATGTCCACTTTTTCTGGGTCAAATTTTGCACAATTCTCTCAACTCAGAGTCCAGGCAAAATTGACCACAGTTTAATTTGTGTGGATTTCATTTTGTGTGCATGATTTCTAACATTCTTACTTTTTAAAGAATTATATGAAAGAGTGATAATATGGGGTGATTTTTCTTTTTATTTTGTTCCTTTTTTGTTTTTTCAGGTAATCCAGGAGAAAATTGCGAGCAATTTTACGTGCCTGAGGAACGACAGAGGAAGGGTAGAGGGAAAGTGCAGGAGAGGTGGGGTGGTGGGGTGCAGAGGGGTGGGTGTGACGGCCCCAAGCCCACGGTCTGTGAGCTCAGAAAGTTCCCAGTCTCCCAGGATGGTTGTCAAATGCGAAAATCACAGTTGGCCGCTGCGCTGTGCCGCCTGGAGACAACTTCCCAGAATTGGAGCGTTTAGGGGTGGGGGTGCTTTGGGGGCCTCAGGACCAGAGACTAGAGTCCCTGGACACTGCAAGGGTCCACCGAGGGGTGGCTGGGCCGGTGGATGGTGACTGCAGGCTGCACACCAGCCCAGACGTAGACAGGTTTGGATCCCCGCCACCTTCAACTTCCATGTCACCTGGAGTGACCCTGCAGCCTGCCCTGAGCCCAGGTTCCTCCCCTACACTGGGCCATGTAGACGTCCCCAGACGTCAGATGTAGACACGTCAGAAAGCTGTAAATTCTGAGGAAGCTTCAGGGGTTTGAGGTCTCCTGTGGGGCGCCTCCCAGTGGCTCACATGGCACTTGGTGAACCCCATATGGAACTGAATGGAGTGAGTTTTAACAGAAGGTCTCACACAGGATACTCAGGGACTTCTCCCCAAAGATAGTCAGTCCAAGGGGCCACCACCCACCAGCCAGGACAGGTCTGAGCACCTCATGCAACTTGCCTGCGTCTGGCCAGTTGGGGTCCTGACTCCTCCTGGCCCTTGAGCTCCTCACAACAAGCTGGGGACCCAGGAGTCATTATACCCCCAATCTGTTGGTGCCTGTATCTGCTGCCTCCTACGAGCCCCTCTGGCCAGGGCCCGAGGCAGCCTCAGGAAGGAGGCCAGGTGGGAGACCCTGCCCAGGTGCTGGCGGCTCTCACGTTGCTGAGAAAACCCAAGAAGAACGTCTCCTGTGCCCGCTGTCTCGGGAGAAATTCTGTGCCAGTTTAGCTTCCCCTGAAGTTATGACAGCAGCAAAGGCAGGCGTCTTCTCTCAAGCACTGTCCCATCATCTGCTTGCAAACGGCCCTGCGGCCAGCAGTGGGTGTGCCGGTGGGTACAGAACATGGAGAGGTGGGAACGGGCACACACATCCCCAGTGATGGGGCCATGGCCGTGCAGCCCTCTCATCCTGGCGGGTGGGCATCTCGCAACGTCCCCACTGCCCACGGCTACGCCCCCTCCCATGTGCAGGCAAATGTCAAAGAATTAAAGGGCCAGAGCCTTGCGCCCTCGCCTGCCCCACCTGT